>NW_027185252.1:18626011-18833511 GCF_022577435.1 Embiotoca jacksoni
CATTTAGCAAATGCATTGAACCTCTAACTTACTGAAACGATTCACAAAGTGTGTTTTCATCCACCTCTTTTTTTTTTTCTGGCATTTTCTATGAAAATTTATCAAAATGAAAATGTCATCATTTGAATAGAAAGCAGCGAGAAGCTGTAATGGAAACAGACCTAGTGAATAAATCATGTCGCACACCAACCATGTGACGTAGATGTCCACTGAAGCTTCAGCCGAAGAGATGAAAAAGAGGAGCAGATGCAAAGATTTGTGTAGAGCGATAAGCAGACTGGAACCTTCCTCAAATTAGGACATGAAACAAACAGAAATTATTCATTTATCTTACTTTCTGTCAGGGTTCTCATCTGTTTTCGCTCTTCTTCTGCAGCGGTTCAATGGCACCCAACTCGCTTTTTCTTTGCTGATTTTTTTTAACTTTGGTGAAACTTTTGTGCAATGTTTACAATGTTTACAATGTTTACAATGCATGAAATGAGTGTGTTTGTCTGAGTTGAGGTTATTTACTTGACACATTTTTTTGATGTTTTTTTCTTTCTTTTAGAGATGTCAAGCCAGACAATATCCTACTAGATGAACAAGGTAAGGATGTGAACCGTTTGCTTTGTGTTTGTTTGTGCAGTAGACATGGATTAAATAAGATGTTCAAATAATGCTCAGAATTTGTTGAAGCCCACATGGATAGGGAAAAAAAACAAAATCTTAGATCTGGTTCCATGATAAAAAAAAAAACAACAAACAAGCCATCTGTACAAAGATAAACTTTGAGTGTGGCCAAGTTCCAGCTAATAGTCAGACTTAATTTAGATGTCCGTATGTGTCTGTTGCACAACGTTTTTTAGCTCTTGACTATCTTAAGACTTTCCCAAATAAATACATGGTGGACTCGCCTCCTTTCACGCCACTAGAAAACATACCAAGTGCCTCCTTTAGAAATGGAACACAAAGATACTTTACTGAGAAAATGCAATGGAGAATGTAACTTGAATTGGAAAAGGAAAACAAATTTCAAAAATGACATTTTGAGTTTTCCTCCTATTTGTTAGTTGGTGCCACTGAGTGTTACCACGGAAACATACTGTACTACAGGTCCTAGTTTAAAGTCTTTATTTTTGTGAAACTCCAGATTAGACTGAATTAAGAGCAACTTTTCGACTGTCTGAAACTGTCCCCTGATGATCTCACAGCAACCTTCCTTTAACTGTCAGAAGCAAAGGATATCACAAAGCCTGCTTCTTTACGTTCTCACAAGCTCAAACCTGAACTGACTGCTGGGAGGACACATCGTATTTTATTCTGAAGAATCGTACATTTTCCTGATGTCCACACACATTTTACCTAAAAAACAGTTTGCTGTAGTCCACCACTGTGTCATTTTAGTTTGTATGAACTTTATATGATTTTGCAAGATAATTTTGCCGAAGTATGTAGGCACAAATCATACTAGTTTACAATGTGGATGTGAAACAGGTGGAGCAGGGTGGTGGGTGGGAGTACGGAGGAGAGTAGCTCTGGGACGTCAGGACTGCTGTGGAGCTTTCCTGAGGTGCCGTAGGCCGAACTCGATGAAATAGCAGTGAAGGGAGGAGTCCACTTATAACACCAGTGAGACACTGCACACTCTCACCTTGTTACTAAGGCTGGGTATAGTGTCTTACTTCAGGTGTGTGAGCATAGCAATCACAGCGTTACCATTGCATCTTGTGAATTAGGGAGGTAAGGATAGGTGGTAATATTGAGACAGTCGACCATTGCGGTGTTCTTCCACATTAATATGGCACTTTGTATGTTAAAATAAACTATAAGTGTCTCCTACTAAAGCCTCCACCTCAAATGTAAAGCTACAGTCCGTAAGATCAGATCCCACAAGAGGCTCACACCCCACCAGTAATACTGAACAATGTACTGCGTCATATAGAGTAAATGGAATGAATTGAATACAATTAGTTAAATTTTAAATGTCTCATCACCCTGAATGATTTTAAACTCATTTTTAGCAGTGCTTCTGACTGGTCTGCTGCTGTCTGTGGTGCTGTGATTTGCATACAGTTGACTACACGCTGCACAGTCATCGTCAAAGATTTCAGGTTTTTGAATCATTCCTTCAGTGTAAGCTCTGATATCTACCTGTAGGTGTTTACTCAGGATTTATCAGTGTGTAATCAGGTTAAAGTGGGAATGCCATAATAACATGAACCTGTCAGATACACACACACACACACACACACACACACACACACACACACACACACACACACACACACACACACACACACACACACACACAAAGAGAGGTGACATTCTGAGTCCATCATGACTAGTGTGATTCACAGAAATGACTCTCCAGGCTACTAATGAGTCACATCAGTAACAAGGTCAGACTCGTCAGGAGCATCAGGCTGACACAAAATAATGAGGACGCACCGTTTAGTCAAAGGAGAGATTTGCTTTACTTCATTTTCTCTATACCAGTGAAATGTTTCTTTTTTAATGTCACTATTTAAAAAATGTTGATGCATTTTTTAATAATTTTTCTTTGTGGGTTTTGTGTTTCCTCAGGCCACGCTCACCTGACAGACTTCAACATAGCAACCATTATAAAAGACGGAGAGAGAGCCACTGCCTTAGCTGGAACCAAGCCCTACATGGGTAACGTCTCAGCAAACACATGTCCCTACTGAGCAGAAAGAAGAGATGCAATGAGAGAAGGGATGTTGTATTCTTGACAGAGGAGTTTTGGTTTGAAGTCCTAAATGCTAAAACGTACCTGAAGAACACACAGTTCAGTTCATTCGAACCATAGACTGTATAAAAATGGACGTACCTTTTGGCTCTGAAAAAATTAGGCCAATGTATAAGTGCCTTAAACGGCAATACCACCAAGTGCCGCTAGACATTGGCTCCAAAAAGCGCAGGTTTCCATAGTCCCCCATTTAACTGCTCTCATGAAATCCGAAGTTTTCTGTATGTCATTCACTAAATTCTCTCTTCCAGGTTAGTGTTCTGGTCGTCCATCTGAAAATATTCCCGTCATTTATTAGAAAATAAGCCTGAAAAAGCTGGTTTTGTGAGGGGGCGGGGGGGGGGGGGGTGATTGACAGCCCTGTGGTGCAGTCAGGTTACGGCTATCAGTGGGCGGGACGTAGTATCGCCCACATCTCGCCAAAATATGGTCATATGGTCACTGCTGGCCAAACTCGAGGCTTCATAACGGGCGTTCACAAACCAACGGCTGACGTCACTGCTGGTCGCCGCTTGATTAGAACAAACTGTTTGTGATATTGTTGGGTAGATATCAACCTCATGTGATAATCAGATGCTGAAGCGAGAAGGTGTCAGACATTTTTACACTCTCATCATCACTTGAGTTAAATGATACAGATTAAATTACAGATCTCGTGTTTATTTGTGAAAATTCATCCCCTCCTGTCCTGTGATAACTGAGTAAAAATGTGCACTTCCTGCTGACAGTCTGCAGAGGAGTATCTTTTTTTTTTTTTTTTTCCACTCTTGTGCACAGGCAGTGTTTAGAAAAGCTTTTTTTCTGTCTGCCGCTGCTTTCAGCCCCAGAGATCTTCCAGTCGTTTGTAAGTGGAGGGACGGGCTACGCCTTTGATGTGGACTTTTGGTCACTAGGGGTGACGATCTTCGAAGTGCTGCGCGGATGGGTAAGGGCACGATGGGAACTGTGGTTTTTATTTTACTTGGCTACACAAATGAACTTGCCTCCATTGAACCCCACCGTCTGTCTCTTCCTCCACCTGCTACTTGTCCTCTTCGTGTCCCCCTGTCTCTTCAACAGAGGCCCTATGACATCCATGCCAGTAACTCGGTGGAGTCCCTGATTCAGCTCTTCAGTACAGTCAGTGTCCAGTACAGCCCCGCCTGGCCCAAGGACCTGGTTTCCCTCTTGAGGAAGGTGAGCTGGATTATTGAAATGGTTGAATTCATCTCAGAATTTTAAACCTAGAAATAATTTCCAAAACATTGAATTCAAAACCACCATAGAAATTTAAATGTTTTTTTTTTTTTGTTGTTTTTTTTTACTATTTATGACATTTTATAGTTTAATCAATAATTATTTAATCAATTATTCAAAAGGAATCTGCAGATTAATCAATGAGGAAAATAGCCATATTTTGCAACTCTAGTCTTTTTTAAAGTTCTCAACCTGAACATATGTAGATATGTTTTTTTGAGATACATTTGAGTGCAGGGATGTAAAATACAGTTGGGTCACTCAGATCTGTTCTGACAACCCTGCCGGTAAAGAATCCGTTATCTCTCCTCCTTTACCGAGATTTTTTAGTCACAGTCACCGTTAAAAAGGACAAACATCACCGACAGCAGGGCAAATCATCTGTCACTAACTAACCTTAATTTTGTGGTTTGGCTGTTGTCGGGTTCATGTGTCTCTGCAAGCTGGTGTCTGAACTCAGCCAAGGATTGTTGATGTTGAAGAGACTCCGATCTGTAAAACTATTGTCGAGTGGCAAAGTGTTCCTCAATACCCAACGAATCCAAAAGAGCGAGAGCAATTCGCTCTCAACTGATCGTGTTATGTCAGTTTTATGAGTCTCAGACTCCCAGTTAAACTGAAGCTTTACAGTTTTTGGGGCCTGTGGATCAAAAGGATGTGAAAAATATATATATATATTTTTTTTTTAGTCTGTCAGAAACATTCAAATTCATTGAATTATATTGAGAAACACAAAATTAAAGGATCTGATTTGGGCCAGATCAGGACATGTCTTATAGAAATATATGCAAAAATAAATAAATAAAGAGTAAAGGAATGTGGATGCAAATTTTAGTGTATCCTAATTCAATGACTTTAATGTTCGATATTTTTGACGAGTATTTTGAACCTTGCTGCCTGGATGCAGATGGTCTTCCCTCGTAAGAGGAGCAGGATAAAAAGGAGTTGAGGGATAAAGAGGTGATATCAAGGGACATATTACGTCAAAAAGTCACAGGAAGACAAAGGATGGAGAATGCAGGTACCGGAAGGGGACTTGAGCTGGAGGGAGAGAGGATGAGGCGAGACCTTCAGGGCAAAGAAAGGAAGGGGGAAAAAAAAAAAAAACGACAGATGGGAATCTGAGGCATGGAAGCACAGAAACAGAGCAGTCGGGTGACAGAAGACACATTGTGTGAGTCTCTGTGTGTGTGTGTGTGTGTGTGTGTGTGTGTGTGTGTGTGTGTGTGTGTGTGTGTTAATATTCATCATAACAAGTGATTTAACCTCATTAAATCCCAAATAGTTTTTTTTCTTGCAAGAGAAAATGTGCCTGTTGACGAGATGATTCCTTTTGCATCAGAAGGACATAAATCTGCTCAACACTTTTCTTGAATCAGGATCATCTTCTGCTTTGTGGCAACATGTTGTTGACAAGTGAAACCGTGCTGGAAACAAATGATCTCGTCCCCCCTGGCAGTTTTTCTTTGGTCGTTTCAAGACAATTTTTCTGAGTGAGTCTGAGAAACTGTGGCTTGTGTCAGGAGGATATTTCTTTCTGGCAGCGTGGAAGTGGAAGCTGGAGCGAGAGCGTGTGCTCTGTGTCTGAGAGACTGAGTATTCTGGACGGTGCGACGATCTCTTCCGCTCTGCTGCTGATCGATTACCGTGTCTGGACTCCAGCGAGACAGAGACAGACCTAACCGGCCCTGCAGGAGGGAAACTGAATCAGCCTGGAAGAAAATAACGCACAGGAAGGGAGTTAACACAACAGAAACCAGCCACATCTCATTGTCATTTCCAGCGTTTAGTCTGAGACGAAAAATGAAACAGATGGTATATTCCATTAAAAACACAACCGTGTATCAGCAGTGTTTTTCTATTTTTTTCCCAGGAGTGAGTGACTCCACTCGTGTGGCGTTCGTCTGTCTCGACCGGTGCAACAGTTTACATTGAAACCTGATGAGGGGCTGATTTGATTAACAGTGCCCCCTGTTGGTTGTTGAATTAGCAAGACCTCCAAATTATACAGTTTCCTCCTGAGAAGCCCCAATGTTTCAATCATTAAATAAATATTTATGAAGTAAATTATCATGTGAAAAAGTGTATAAAACTAAACCAGTTTTTCTGGATTCAGTAATTTTGAGCAGTTATGTTGAGTCATAACTACGTTGATGTTGTGGTTGCTGTTGCTAACAGAAGCTAACTGACTAACATAATGTTGCAGTTTCAGCATATTTCTGAGGTGAGGCAGAGGGCAGCGACTAAGGGTGCGTTCAGGCAGCTGGGAAGTTGGAGAGTTCCGATTTTGGTAACCTCCGACTTCCCAGGTGAGAGCGTTCAGCCCCCAGGAAATCTGCTCTGTCTGCTGAATACAGAAAAGTGACAAACCACCTCGTCATCACCCGTGTAGACATCACAGGGACGGAATGGAGTTCGGGAGATCGTCATTATTTGTACATTACATTTCTACGTGTTGTTTAAAACGGTCAGCAAACGAACGGCAACAACGTAACGTGGGAGGGCTGTCACCACTTTACGTGATAGTACTTTGTGTTGTTTAACGGCACCGTATCCTGCTCTAATTAGTGTGACCTAAATGAACCATGACGGGACTCATTTCTGCGCTGAGCATGTACATATATCTTCCTTTCGCCACAAACGTCGCCATGGCGAGCGACGTCAGCCCTACTTATCGGAGCTGTCAAAAATCTCCAACTTTCCTGGTGGGAAATTCACAGATCAACAGGCGTTCAGATGTTTTCTGCCATTCGGAAGTCGGAACTTTCCCACTTCCCAGTTGTTTTTGAACGCACCATAATGACTGGCATTTTAAAAATCAACTCGTACAGAGCTTATAATTGAAAATCTTACAGAGGTTTTATGGCAAGTTTGCTTCAGCGAAAACAGATTTAACAGAATATTTCCGCTCTTGCTAGTTTAGCCACACACGTTGTGAAGTGTTCCTTCAAACTGGCTGCTGAAAGAAAAAAAAAAAAAACTGTTTTATTTTTCACCCTCAGTTTGTTGAGATTGTTCCACCTCCCCGAGAGAAGAGGCTGGCTGTGAGGGAGGAGAGAAGTTGTGTTTGGTGATACAGCCACTCGGAGGGTGATGTTGGTGACGTGTGTGTGTGTGTGTGTGTGTGTGTGTGTGTGTGTGTGTGTGTGTGTGTGTCCCTCCTTTCCAGCTACTGACAGTGAACCCCGAGCATCGTTTCTCCAGCGTGTCTGACATGCAGACATCTCCCTACCTCGCTGACGTCAACTGGGATGCCGTGTTTGAGAAGAAGGTGGAGGCTGGATTTGTTCCTAATGTGAGTATAAAATGATCAGATATCTCACACACACACACACACACACACACACACACACACACACACACACACACACACACACACGCACCCACGTAGAATAAACATTTAAAGCACACACAGGCACTGCTTTGCGTAATGAGCTGTGTGCAGCAACTAAATAATGCAAAGGAAACTAAATGCAGCTTCTTCGTGGTGTGAAGCGTGTGTGTGTGTGTGTGTGTGTGTGTGTGTGTGTGTGTGTGTGTGCGCACGTGCACTGACTGTTCAGCTCGGCGTGCGAGCGTGTCCACGTGCGCTGTTCACTTTGTGCTGCTCAGTGTGCGCAATACATTTGTGCACTCTGCGGCTGATTTATGACGCCGCCTGTGTTTGTAAATTTTCCCCTTGTGCTTCTCCCTCCTACAGAAAGGTCGCCTCCACTGTGACCCCACCTTTGAGCTGGAGGAGATGATCCTGGAGTCACGTCCCCTCCACAAGAAGAAAAAGAGGCTGGCCAAGAACCGGTCTCGAGACAACAGCAAGGATTCGCAGTCTGTGAGTGACATCGTTATCTGCACAGGCTGATAAATCAGCTGGAGAGCTGCTATGTCCGTTCTTTCCTTTTACACAGGGCTGCTTTGGATTTACACTTCCAGTACGATGCATCTGCTACCGAGAGCTTTTACTTTAATGTATAAAATACGTAAATTAAACCCTTACTTTCCAACATTATCCCTCGTGTTCAACCAAGTTCTATTTTATTTTATTTTCATATTTTTTGGGATCATTGGTGACAAGGAGGCTGCAAGGGTTTCTTTAAAGAATGATCACCAATGATCCCAAAAAATATAAAATATAGAAATAAAATAGAACTTGGTTGAACACAGCTGCGGGTCATTTTGACCCAAGGACAACACGAGGGTTATTAACCTGTTTTTCAAAATGAGTGTGTACTTGGGGCCTCTGGTTTGACTTAGTTTCACCAAACTGATTTCCCCTTTAAATTTTTGCGATGTTTATTTTTAGATAATCACAGTATTTCTCAGACAGGTACCATTATCAAGTGTTCTCAACAAAGGCACAATTTGAAGAAATCCCGGAAATGTTAAAAAGACGATTTCAAACTTGTGCGTATGGAACTCATCTCCCAATAATCACCTCACAACAGCTGAGGTTGAATGTATCGAGGCTCCTAATGCCTGGATTCAACCCAGCATAGGTCTATGGCATCACGTCTGTGGTCAGAAGGAGTGTTTGGTCCGCCTCATTTTGTACATGCTGATTTAGTCATTATCGCTTTATTTTTGTGCTTAAGAAGGCTACACCGTTCAATGGTTTCATGTTTGTCTGTTGTGGTTATTTTCATTTCCTACTTGTTCCTACTTGTTGCCTGCAGACAAAGTTAAAGGAGTTGGCTACACATACATATACGTTCATCCTTATAATTGCTCTGTACAGTGTCTGTTAGCAGGAGGAGAATGCATCTCCTATGTTGAAGCCCAGGGGGTAGATGTTAATGTAGGAGTGTGTACACGCTCTGAAGTCTCCACTGGATGTTTTATTTTGAAAATTCAGCAGCTTGACACAGGTTCTTTCAAAAAATATATAAAGTGGCGAGTTTGGTGGGATCATGGCACATCGTCTAGATTTGCATCGATCAGCTCCGGCGGCCGCGTCAGAGCCAGAACGTGATCCAGCTGTCAGAGACGGGACAATATTTTAGTCACGGGGGACAGTTTTCTGCAGAAGCACATTTACTTTTGGTACTTTTAGTAGACTTTTAGTTTTATATCATTTTGTTGGTAGTTTTACTAAAGTAAAGGATCTGAATAATTCTACTACCACTGGATATATAGGTATGAAATAAACTATCTCAGACTTTGGATCATGTCAAGACACTAAAACAAAGTCCTGCTGCTATTTCCATTGTTGTCTCTAGTTAAATGAACCTGTACCAATATAGAGGTATTAATTCTATGTCTGACCTGACCAAAAAAATACACAAACCTGACAAAAATCATAAAATCCAACAGTCAGCAAAAACATTTAGGAACAAACAGGGTAGAGGACATAAAAGACACACAGAAATCACACTATCAACAAAATCATTCAAAAAGTCATATGAGCTAATTAATCTGCATCACCTATCATATTTCCACACAAGAAAGTCGTGGAGTAATTTACACGCTCCGCATTAAAAGCATTATGTTCTGTGAAGGAGGAGGAGTTGGCAGCTGTGAAGATGAAGGTGGAATTCAAGATGTCGCTGCATTTGTTGAAAGGTCTTTATTCCATTTGACGACAGAAAGGCCTATTTCAGTGTTTTCCTATTTAAAAAGGGTAATTTACATTATTAGTACACAATGCTGTGATCTGCTGTGACCCGCTGCTTTGAGCCTCATGTCCGTCAGATTACTATTATTTTCAGTCTGTAGGTGCTAAAAGCAAAGAGGACACCAACACACACATTTTATTACTACCAGCTGCATTACTCATACATATACTGTATACACGGAGAGCCTGGGCCGGTCTGCGATAACAATGCAGCTCAGGTTTACCTTCGTCTCCGGTCTGTCACTTCCTGTCAAAACTACATATTTTTAGATTGGCAGCAAGACAAATCCCACCTGCTTTTTTTGTATTATTTTTTTCTCAACTGTTGTGAATTACCTCTATTCTCAGCTCAGCGCACACAATGAATAACTCAGTGGTGAGCATAAAGAGAGACTTACTGTACATACATGCTAGCTGCCGGCATCTTTAAAATGCCCTCTTTCCTTTTATTGTATTCATGATCATAAATATTCCCAAACAGTCAATAATCTCTCCTTTTAATAAACGATTATAATACCAAAACAGAACAATTTTGACATTTAACTAAATAGTTTGACATTTTACGGGAAACTAATTTTCAATGTCTTGCCAAAAGAATTCAATGAGAAGATTAATGGTGTTTAAAATGGAGCTGGAGCCAGCAGCCTGTTAGCTTCATTTAGCGTAACGGTGTTAAAGTCTTCTTAAAGTCGTACAGAAACCAAAGTTTAAATGCCAGACAGCTCACCTTCCCGTACCGGAGTGGCGTGTGTTAGACTGCGAGTCCATCTCGACACCCACACTTGCAGTCTCAAGCTCTCAAGTGCACATTCATGAGCCTGCGGGTGGTAGATAAATGTGTCGGAAAGAACTGCTAACACACGGTGCGCTCTTCCTACGACCCGCAACTCACCCCGGTCCGCTGCTCTGCCCCGGCCCAAGTGCTGCATCTTTCGGCTGCTTTTAGGGACAACAATCAACACACAGGAAGTAGTTCAAGCTTAAGAAACGCTGGGCGTTACATCCAAACATCAAACATCAACAGCAGATCGATCCCTTCTTCTCTGAGCAGTAACTTGCTGGTTTCTGCACCGTCAGCATCTCGGTGGAAAGATGGTAAATTGTGTGAAAACAGTGAGAAATAATGTGCTAATAATTGACGTTTAGATGTGTCATATAATTAGTTTTTGTTTTTGGAAAGAGCCAGATTAACTGCTTCCAGTCTACGCTAACAGCCTACTGACTTCGGCTACACTTTTACTGCAAAGACTGGAGAGTAAAATCCAGCAGAGAAAACATATTCTAAAGAATTTCTAGTTATCCAGTTCAAAGTATTTGCTAGTTTTAGCCTCTAAAATGTGAATATTTGCTGTTTCCTGTTAAATTTCTTGAAAATGTTGGATATTGGAAACTGTGACAAGCTAATTTTCTAAAGGATACAATGATTAATCAAAAATATACTCAATAGATAAAGCAATATTGCAACCAGTCAGCCTCTATGTAGTTACTGCAGCACGATATTGTGATCAAAGTCAGATTACTGAAGGATATTAGTCCAATTAAAAAGATTACACCAAAATGAAAAGTTTTGAAATACCAGATAACCGATAACACAAAAAAAAATCAGCTTCCTTCTGTGGAGAAGTTATGACATAATTAATACATGATGAAGCCTGGGTTCCTGATCTGCCCTGATACGTGTGTGTGTGTGTGTGTGTGTGTGTGTGTGTGTGTGTGTGTGTGTGTGTGTGTGTGCGCGCGCTAAGACTAGAGTCAGACTGTTTGTACTGAAGACTTTGTCTCTTCTGCCTTTGTGTTGCGTTTGATTGAAACATTATTTGCTGCAGACAGAAGATCGCCTCTCTTTATTTCCGAAAAACAGCCTGTTCCCATTAGACAGTCATCATGACATCAGTGTTGTTAACGTCAGTCAGTGTGTGTGTGTGTGTGTGTGTGTGTGTGTGTGTGTGTGTGTGTGTGTGTGTCACGTGTTATTGAGGTTGATCAGCATGTGCAAGGAGTGTGTACCTCTAACAATAGCAGGTTTCTGAGACTTGGTGTTCGTACATGTGTGGAGCACATACGTGTGTGGGTGTGTGTGTGTGTGTGTGTGTGTGTGTGTGTGTGTGTGTGTGCGTGTGCGTGTGCGCGTGCGTGTTGCCTGCTTGTGTGTGCTCATACTGCGTTATTACTGAGATTATTAAATTATGAAGCCTTCAGTGCTGTTGTCATGGCCCCAAGTGCTTTCGGAAATATGAGCTTCTATTTTTGTCTCGGGCCAAACATCCAATTTGAGGAGGGCTCACAAACAATTCATGACTTAAAAAGAGCAACGAAGGGGAAAAGCGGAAATGAGGAAAAAGACGTTTTCACTTCTGAGGTCACGCAGTTGACTGATTCAAGCCGACGTGTTTTTTTTTTCCCCGATGATGATGATGATGATAACCAGGCTGATGTTGATGTGTGAAATGATGACGATGTGGATGATGACTGGGGTGTTTTGTCTGTTCGCTGCCTGCAGGAGAACGACTACCTACAGGAGTGCCTTGAAGTGGTGCAGCAAGAGTTCATGATCTTCAACCGTGAGAAGTAAGAGAGCGGCGGAGCGGCGGAGCATCCATAACGCGGGCTAAAAGCAGAGTTTTCTGATTTGTCGTTCAGCCGCAACGCAGCCGGCAGAGCGATGTCCTTTCAGGAAAAATCCAGAGGATGAAGTATTTTTTATAATTTCACCTCATTTATCCTGTGAACAAACAGATTTATATTGTTTCAATGCAATTTATTCTTCCTTTGTACTGTATCTCTTTTCTTTGATTTTAAAGCAACATTCCCAGATAGTCTTTTGTTAGTTTTAAGACATTGTTCTAGTAATGATTTCAGTGGGAAGTGTTTCTTGAATGTTCTCCTTAAAGGTACGATAACATTCTTTAAAAACAGTCTTAAAATGTGTTTGTGTTAACATTCAATTTTTTTTTTATCATATTCTCTGAATCTTTTATGAATATATTATGACCCAATTCTTAAACATTTTCAGTGGTAAGTTTTAGTTTTTAATTTGTTACCAGAAGGTTATTATTTGTAGAATATCAGATAACATGCTTTAAAAAGTAGTTTTAAAAATGATCTAGATGTTTTTTTTGGTAATGTTTTTCAAATGTTTTTCATGTTATCGTATCATTAAGAAGAACATTCTGGGAACAAAAAAAAACTTCCCACTGAAAACGTTTAGAAAACATTGCATCATTTCTCGCCAGGTAGTGACACTTTCATCTTCTTATCAAACTCAGTTTGTTGGAACCATTTTTTTTTTTTTTTATTTTGGAGCAGCAGTCCTACTTGTTTTATAAATTAACATTTTGCCTAAAGTAGTTACCTTTTATTTTTTTTATTTTTTTTAAGTAAAACCAAAATGTTGTTAATAAGACTTCATTGTATGGAAAAAAACAAATGTCCAATTCCATACCACACACAAACTGCAATTACATGTCTCTGATTTCTTTCATTGCAAAAATATTAAGTGGGTTAGTTTTCCATGTTGTTACTGGGCTCCAGTAACAACATGGAATCCAGTCCACATGTGGATGAGGTTAATTGGCTCAATTAACCTCATCCACATGTGGACTGGATTTTTCCGAGTGCCTCCGGTTCTTTTGGGTATTACATTGCAGATGAACACACACTCAAGATTAGGTGTGTTTACATGCATCCTGACTTACATAACATAAGTTGTTGGGTCACTTCTCTGGTGTTCATCCACAACATACAATACTCAGACCTCTAAGAATTAGTGTCCTGCACCTCAGGTGAGAACACGACTATGGTAAGTTTGGGTGATAACAAATACTTTTAATCACTGTTAATCATGATGACTTTTTGCCATTATTTTCTTTTATAAAGAAAAAGTTAGGCTCTGCTGGGGTTTGTTTAGAACCTGTCTGATCATCTGACTGCTCCTGTTGTGCCGTCACACTTTGAAGCAGCGTTATCAGTGTTATTCTCAGATGTGCTTCAACACAAAGTTACTAAAACTGCAAAAAATGATCGTCATATCTTCAAAAATAAAACCCAACTTGTGATGATCCGTTATTCTCTTTAAAAAAAAAAAAAAAAAAAAAGTACTTCAATGGTTCCCAATTGTAAGGAGGAGTTTGAAGAAAAACCCTCAGTGTCACCTGCACTTAAACCATGACTGCATGGATGAATGTGGCGCTGACAGTGGAAGGACCCCGAAGCATTACCGCTGTGTGAAACTGCCGAGGGAACGCAGTCAGATAAGGAGAGTTAAGAACTCGTATCAGCTGCAGAGTGAGAGGAAGCACGGCGAACACTAATTTATGCCGACGATGAGCGCGCAGCATTCAGCAGCCTGCTGAAGTTCCTGATACTGAAAGGCATTGAGCCAACAGAGCAGCGTATTACTCCAAACCTGTGTGACAGCCCAGCCTCTTTAATGAAATGACTCGGTTCGTGGCTAAATACATTGCAGCTCTATCTTTTGTACGTGTCAGTCGAATGCACACAGTACATTATAAACAACAAATGCAAAGGCCATATGTCAGAGCATGTGTGTGTTCTGTAATGTACGGGGAGGGATGGTGCTCTAAATTATTGCTTCATACATTATTGACCAGGTCCTGCCACTGCAGCGATCCTGAAATCCTTCTCTGTAGTGAACGTCTTATTATACCCTATCGCTCTGTTTAATGACAATCTGCTTGTATCTATAATGGAGGACAAAATGTGGAGAACTATACACAGCAGGGACGACTACTTTATAATGCACTCGACACCTCTTATTACGTGCAGCTACTACTTTTCTGAGGACCAATGGTGCTGAAAATGCAAAGATTTGTCTGCCATCACTTTTACAAGGGGTTAAAGGTTAAAACTAGAGTTGAGACGGGATTTATGTGATGATGTATGTATATTGTATGTATTGTATGTGTACCCGTATTCATGTCCATGTGTCAACGTGTGTTTCTCCATCCGTCCGCCTCAGGTTGAAAAGGCGTCAGGAGGAAGGTCAGTCGGAGGCCGGCGGCGACGACGCCAGCGGGGACGGGGAGGCCGAGGCCGGCGGCACCGACGACGACGCGCCCGAGCCGGATCCCGATCCCGATCCCGATCCGGAGCCCGATCCGGAGCCCGAGTCCTCCTCCAAACTGAGCATGTGCGGCTCGGTGTGCTCCTCCCCCGGCAGCTGCTAGCGCCAAATGGCCTCACAGTGACGTTCGCAGGTCTCTCTGGCTGCTGCAGTGTTTGTGCCATGCCGATAGATAGGTTCTCACACTTTCTCCTCTGTTGTAGCCAGGAGCGTCGGAAAGAAAAAATAAAATAAAGCGCACAGCTTGACGCACAAGCAGGACCCAAAATGGCTCCCACCGTTTCCCCTTCTCCCTCTTTTAGTTTTTTGTTGTAGCATCCTTCTGGTAAGGTGAGAATGAAGCAGATTCCAGGAGAGTCCCTGCCTACTGTCCCCATCCGCCCTTGAGTAAGCTCTAACTTCTATGCAATGTTACAGTATAGCATGACAAATAAGGTTATCACTTACTGGGAGGTGTCCGTCGTAAGCAGAACGCTCCACGAGCATGTTAACATCCTGAGCAATAGCAGTCCACGTTTTAGTTTTTTGGGTGGTTTCGGTGGAGGCGCCTCCCCTTTTTCTCAGCCTCCCTGTTCTAAATCTGACGGGGACGGCTGAATTATTCAGCACACGAAGTCACGAAGGTTTATGTTATTGCCTGTGTCTTCAGTTCACTCTTCCCCTCAGCCCCTCTTTCATGTGACGTGTGCCCCAAATTGGAACAGTTGTTTTTTCATCTTCCTCCTGGAGCGCCTTCCTCCTCCTTCCTGTTGCAACAACACCTTCCTCAGACACATTTACAGTAAGTGTTGACCGGCCCAGACAGACGCTGAGGCCGGTTTCATGTTGTAAACCTGTTTATAAAGTCGTGCCTGTCGATAATAATCAGTATCCGTTCATCACATCGTAGCCATGGACGCATTATAGGTCTGATTTCCCTCCTTTAAGCGTTAGCCAGCTATTCTTTTACCCAGCCTTTTTTTTTTTTTAAGGATGATTAGGTTCCTGGTATTTATGGGAAATCAGTACAGCAATCAGAATGAAAGGGAATGCTTTTCACTGTGTCTGTAATGGTTACAAAGATGTAGTATTTTAGCCCCGCGCCATGCTCTGGCTCAAACTGCATTCGCAAACTCGACTCGGGGGGAATAAACACCAATCAAGCAACAAATCTCATCCTTTAAGAATCTATTAGAAAGCTCTTTTTGCTTCGCTTGACTCCATCATGTCGTTAAGTGCTCGGTGAGTTTAAAGCTCCTCTCCCCGTAGAGCTCAGTTTCGGGGGCTGTGCTAAAACGTGTAGCTGCGGTACTTCAACCTGTGTAGACGAGCGAGTCCACGACTTGTCATAGTGATAGTGGTACATTCAAGGTGGCACCATTTCAATCTCAGCCTGAACACCTGGGAATATGTAGCAAAAGACCACCTTCTAAAAACCCTAAGGCCTAAACAAAAAACGAGAAACCGTGTAAATAGCATACAGTGTAAGGTTAATTAAACTCACCACAGTTTTATGTGGGACCGCGAACTTCGACGTGTAAAACTTTAAGGGAGAGCCGCGTGAAGCTCGGCGCCGCTTCACCCTGCTCTTCTTTTCCAAGTGTGCAGGCACAACTTGTAGGCAAAAATATGCCAAAGCTTTTCTACCATTTGCATAACCATTTCTAAGGAACTTTAAAGTGTGTGAATGTATGTCTCTTTTTCCCTGTTTAACATAAAGTTAGTTCCTTCTGCAAGTGAAGATACTATAATTTATACAACCATATGGGATTATGTCAACTATTTCAGGTAAGGGGGAAAGTTATAGTAAGACATGTTAGGAAGTACACCTGCTTACTGTCTTACAAATTAAACAATAAGACTCTTAAAGGCAAATAGATGTATTTCCTAAAAAGTTTGAACTATTTTAAACAGTATACATTATAATTAGATTAAGAAGCTTTGATAAAGGGGATATAAAGTGGCATCTTCAAAGTCTGCCAAAACATACGATGAATTTAATAGCCCTGCGCTTTTTCTGCATGTACCTTTACAGTATAAGCCTGTTTCTGCCAAAGCCTGGAGCTTGAGCCTTACTGGCTGACATGTGCATGCACAAGCTTTTGGTGATAGCATACCTCGGCGCTCACCTCCAAAATCCGAGTGCACCTGGCCTGCGTGACTGTTTCTGGACAGGGAGTTTCCGTGAACTTTAAAAGTGTACAAACCGTATAATCCCAGTGTTGTATGGACGGCATGATATTTTTAGATGATACGCAGTACCCTTTTTGGCACCCTGTAGGTTGTCTTAATGCTTCGTTCAAGTAGACAGGCGCGATGAGTGGAATGAGGTCAGCAGCTGTGTGTGATGCTCTGTTGTGTGGATTAAGTGTTGCATTATTGTCTGTGCAGCAAAAGAAGATATTTGGAACTGGGGCAAGTTTTCACTTCACCCCCCCCCCCCTCCCTCCTTGTCCTTCCCCCCCAACACAGAATTTGCTGCATTATATTAAAAAAAAAACTAAAAAAAACCTGAATGTTTCCAGTTGAGGAAAAAAAAACATATATAAAAGCTCGGTTATTTCTCAAGACTCATTAAAGCGGTCGACACAGCATCAGAATCATTATAGGCCTGAAGTGTATGTGTAATTATATGTTAATCATTTGTAAATGGGTAATAATTGATTTTGCCGGTTAATTTAAGTGTAGCTTTTCTCTAAGTTACAATACTAATCTACAGTTTTAGCATTTGTTCCTTGATATCAGTGCTGATTCCTAAATGGACCGTGCTTGCAAGCCCTCCTGACATGTTTCTTTATGTGTTCTTGTTCTGGATGCCGTTAGGTGTTTCAAAGACTTAAAAACAAAAAAACAAAAACAAATAAGGCTTTGTGCTAGTGTGTGACCAGCGACAGCATGTCTCCTATGGATGCTCTCGAAGACGTACCGTTCTGTAGGTGTCTTGACTCTGTGGATATAGTTTGAAACTTTGCTCCGTCGAGAACAAAACCGAACAGAAAAGAAAGTGTGATCCACGCCACTCGTTCCCTCCGTGTGATCCTAATTTGCATAATGTTCTTGTGCTGCAGGTTTTTTGCAGGGAGTCAGTGGAAAGCCTTGTTACTGTACCAACTGAAACTGCTCCGTGTGTTCGAAAACATGCTGCTTTAACCGCTTTGATAAAGAAATAAATCTCCTTCCAGTAATTTTGGTGTCTGTGTCATCTTTTACTCCAATACAGGCACAGTCTGTCTGCAGACAGTAGGGGGCGACGCAGAGCGGGGGGGTGTACCGACTCAACAGAGGGGTCCAAAGTGAATTCATTCTTCTTTGAAGAGCAGTGTAAACACGAGCTGTGCCTCTGCTGACTGCAGGAGGAAGAAGAATGTAGGGCTTGACTCTCAGGCAGGAAAAGAGAGGAGGCTGTCACAGGATTAGAAAGAGTAAATAATGCAGAGGAGCACAGCTTTGTGCAAAAACACTGCCTCCTCCTTTAAGACATAAAATTCATTTTGATACACAGAATATATTCGTACACACAGTTTCTTAATAAGTGAGCATCGAAGTCATGGAAACAGATTCAATCCTTCAAGAGTCCCGTCTCCATGGAGGCTGCTGCTGAGTTCAGGATCGTCCCCTCTGCGCCGGATCTTCCAGTTCAGTCGGCCACTGTGGACCCTCGATGGAGTCCAGAAGAGCAGCGAGCTCAGTCTCCAATTTCTCGACTGTATCCTCGACTTTCTGCAGGAGTCAGGAGACATTTGTAAATGGTTGACAAATGAATTATACATTAATAAGTTGTTGTATGAATAATAGAATTATCACGCATGAATAATACAATCATATGAATATAACAGCTGCCCAAAACTGCTAGTAAGGTAGGGTCGGGGTAAGTCTGGGGTTTGTTAAATAGAACAATGTGAAGACTTGTAGTGACTCATCAGCATTTCGGAAAAAGTTGAGAAATCATATGTTCTTTGTGCACAGTAAGAGAGACTTGAGGTGGTTTGCTTTTGTCGACATATTATCCTTGAAAGGAAATGCTGAGGATTTTTGGCAGCTTCAGATGGGGAGAAAGCTGATATTTAATAATGAAGCTGACAACACCGAGGAGGGAAAGAAAAAGTCCAGAGCCCTGCTGGTTTCAAACCACTGAGAGATGGATGAGAGGAGGGTTTGGAAGCAGCACCTTCTCCACCACATCCAGGCGGTTGTGAAGATTTGTGTGCTCCTGACAGGCGCTTGAACGCACCGCTCGAGGCCGCAGGTCAGACTCCGGTCCTGAAAACGGAATAGCTGTATGAGTGAAGATTCTCAGTCATCCAGGTCATATTTTTTAGCAAGTTACTGGGTGTATAACTGAACATTATGTATGTACAATAGAGGATATAAGAGTCGAACAGAGCAAACGAGCCACAGAAACCAACAGCCTCATAAAAGCTACTGATGCTTTAATAATACGCACATTTTCACACTTAAACAGGTATATGGAACAAGAATTAGAAATATTTAACAGTAAGAAATACTAAAGTTCAACCTGTGTGATATGATAAAAACGTTTGGAGTCTGTTCCTGGTGCACCCGAACGGAGCGAGGTACAGCCAATAGCACGGAGAAAGGGGGGAGCTGTGACCTTCATGAGTAAATATTCCAAGTTTCATCACTTGATCAACATCAGCACCTGTATTACACACATTTTTGAGACCACTATGTGCATTTGTGATGTCACCAAGGACCTGCAATTTAAGCAGACAGCACACATTTAATTTTGTGGCAAATTTTTCGAAAGAGAAAAATGGCACAGGGTGACAAATCCAGTGAGCAGGGGAGGTGGGAAGGGATGGTTGCGTTGTTGCCGGCACCCCATGTGAGCGGGCGCAGTGTCATGTTGGGGAACCCAACTACGATCACATAACAGTTTAGGTCATTTGAACCGAACGTCACAGTAGAACTCGGTGTTGACAGTCTGACCCTGCAGGATGAATTCTTGGTGCCCGACCTTGCGAATGTCAAAGAAAATCCACTCAGATGCGCTTTTTCGGTCTTGGACAGTGACGTTTCGCCCCTCTTGAAACACGAATGACACTTCGGACTAGCAAGATGGCAGAACTCGAGGCTTCATAACTGTCGTTAACAAACCAATGGGTGACGTCACTGCTGGTTGCTGCTTGCTCTCGGCAAGTGAGCAGAACATATGGCTTTAATTAGAGCTTTATAATACCAGAAAAACATAATACATCCAAAAAAAAAAGCTGAGAACAGCTATTTTAGTCTTTATATTAATGTACCGTTTAGACCGGAAAGCTAATTAAAAGAAATGGACTTTTTAGGTAATTTTGCCCGTTCCCAACTCAAATCGTCACTTTAATATGCCTTATTTTCTTAAATTATGTGAGAATTATGTACATTTCTCAAGTCTAAAATGAGAATGAAATTTGTGCATCCGTCAGCACACTGAGGAGAGCCCTACTGCTCCTGGTGTAAATCACTTCAGCAGGGTGGGGAGGACCATGTGGATTGTTCCAGTTCCTCACAGTTATGTTTCCAATTATCTGTTTCTCTTTGAAGCCGGCACATTTGAGGGGAAGTCTGCATTCACTCGCAGGACTCTGTTTCCATTTTCTAACACCTTCTTAGTGGCAGCAGGCCAAGCTTCCATTGATAGCATTCATACTTTAAGTCAAGTTCTCGTTCATTGACTGAATCCTGGCGGCGGTTCTGAAACATTTGCAGTGTATGTGGGCAGCTAAAACATGACAGCATGTGTTGTTATTGAGCTTTCCTGATACTCAGTGTTGTGTTGTCTCTGCAGAGTGGGTTTTGTCAGTATCACTCCTCGCAGTTGCTTCCTAGTGACCAAAATGAGTCTCACTCCTTGCAAAAATACTTTTGAGTCCCATTTTGAGGTTTTCTTTTGTCGCCAACAGGCAATGAGCTGGGGACTTCCAGTGAGCCAAAGTACATGGAGCTCTTTCCAACGGCAAAAAACTCTCTTTTTTTTTTTTGCTTGACTTATAATCATATTGGACCACTTATATGAGTACTACAACGCTTAAGCTTTTGGGTTTAAATAAGGAGGAACTTCTTACCATTTCATGCCTCTATAGTACTCATTCAAATAGCTTCAAATGGGAAAACTTTTGGAAATATTAATTTAAGAACAAACAAAAAAAAAGGTCAGAAGGGTTTCTAACTGTTGGGGAGTGCCTGGCTTTAGACCTCTTGTTGGGTTGTAAACACCTTGAGGTTTCTATCTTACACCAGGTACAAAGCGGCACCAAGCAAAACACAAGTGTCTTTGCTAGCTTCAGAATGGCGCAGTTCTAATTTTTTCCTTCGCGTTCTTTAAAAAGCAATCTACTTGTTACACCCATCGGACTCAAGTAGTTGTTTGTTTGACCCGATAGTCGACTAGTCATTGCACTTTTACGATATCAACTCCATTATTTAAATACGGCACTTTACCCACTAAGCCACCTCCCGAAATGGGAAGGCTCAGCCACTAACTAATGTTTCTGTAAGTTATTTACAATGACTTTTTGTTCCTTCCTGTGACTAAACAACAAATGAAAAGTTTTCTCATCCAATAACAATCAGTCGATGATTTGGGGGCAGCCTTAGTTGACAAATTGCTGTCTTGCGGCAATAAGAAAATGATTGTGCCATTGACCAACAAATCAGTGGTCTTAAATCAATGGTGCAGTTTATTTTTTTGATAGTAATATGTGCCTACATACAGTAGGTTGGTGCCCAACGCGTGTACACTATGCTCACAGAGTCGCAGCAGTGGACAAACATGCCAAAGATTAATAATAAGTATGATTATTATTTTGTACATCAATCTGTATACCAGGAGATCCATTTCCTCTGCAGAGAAGCGCTCTTTTTACTACTCTGCATATCAACCGTTATAATAGTCCACTCCCCTCCCTTTAAAAGCCAGGTGCAAGCACACCAAAGGGGATGGGAGATGTCACCCTGTTTGATTTCGTCCATGTTTTGTCCAAAACACACCCAGATAGTTCAGATGAGGCCCTGAAAGCCGGTGAGGTCACTGGTGAGTCATTAACCCACACAGCCATGTGAGTCATTAGGGTCACATGAGCCGGGTGGGATCTCAGGACTGCTTTGTAAGTGGCTGATAAGTGGTGAAACATCTTCAAGTCCAGTTTCCTTCGGATAACACTTCGATAACTGCTTCACAGCTGTTATTTCCACCATTTTCACATATGACATCGAATAAAAAATCAGGGTAGAAAACAAGAATTGTTTTTCTGCTGATGCCTCGAAGCAATATCTATCCTGACAAGTCATTAAGTCCACCATCAACAACCAACATCTTTTCTTCCTATGATAATAAAGGCTCTGCCAGCAGAGTCAGCCAGATATGATGTCTACATCTGATTCTGCGTGTTGTCCTCTCATGTACAGCCGGAGCATCGAGCGGCTTTGATTTTGCTACGATATCCCATGGAAACATTTTACAAGCTCCATTATGCCGACCGGATGCGTGCCAAGTTCAGTACATGAACGGAGGAAACGGGCCAACAGAGCGCGCCGGTCCATGAAAGGTACAAGCAAGTTCATCAAACTTTCTCAGCGAGCGGACGAAGCAGATGTCTGCGCCCGGTGTGTGTGGTCCACAGCGGGGGTTTTGTTGGACTCACGCAGGCGTATGAGGACTCGGCAAAACCCCCCACCTGCTTAGATTTGACAGTGATAGATGAATTGTCACAAGTCTGCAAAACACGTGAAGTTTTCCTTGCGGCGGATCTGGACTTAAGAGCCAAATTGATCAAAGTGGTGTGTTTTTGTTGGTGCATTTCACAAAAGCCGCAATCTTCCGCTCTAACAGAATGTGCTGCTGGTTTCCAGGTGGTGGTGGTGGTGGTGGCGGTGGTGGTGGGGTTGTTTCTTAAATTCCTCCAAACCGCAGCTGTGCCTCCATCTGAGTGTCGCTGTGTATACAGCGCAGCCTGCTCTTTAAGGAGGGTAAAAGTTGCAACAGAGAGCTCCATGCTGATGTTCGTGATGGATGTCTCATCCACTGAGTCTGCCGGAGCCGCGTCGGTGGCGTGTGCAGTAAACTGCAGATGTGATTAATGTGGCTCATGCAAAACAGCTGACAGGCTGAGATGTTATATTATCACCAGCCTGTGTTTCCAAACAGCGAGATGGATTTTGTTCCTGTATGTGTTAGCTTTTTGCTTTTGGCCAGCTCGAACTACTCAAACTTTTTTTCCCTCCTGTCAGAACTGTTCCAGGAGGTGGAGAAATCACACACACACACACACACACACACACACACACACACACACACACACACACACACACACACACACACACACAAACACTCCACTCCTAAGAAGCACACCACAGGAAAAGCAAACAGTTATGATGATCTAACTCCTCGACTCCACCCGAGGACAAAGGTGAATGACCGCATGTGTGTGTTGAATGTGTGTGTAGTTTTTCCTGCTCTGCGGGTTTGTGCACTGAGGAGAGATTGAGTTCAGCCGAGTGTTACAGAATTGAAAAGTTTGTGCAGGTCAGAGTGTGAAGTCACAGAAACGGTGTTGATACGTAGCTCACCAATAAAAAAAAAAAACACTTCCAATGATTTCACTCATTACATCGTAACTAATGTCGTCCAACTATAGCTCTGACTCTTTAACTGGCAGGTCTGCTGCCCTACATGCTCAGCGTTTACAGCGGACATTTCAACTGCTTCCAGAGCACAGAGACACATCTGTCTGATGTAATTCAACTCCTTTTATCTCTTTCATTCTTGCTGCTGACTTCCTAACCAGCTGTCATTCAGCTGCTTGAAATCAACGCAACTAAAAGTTGACCTGTACCATTGGGAGCAACTTGGGGTTCCAGTGTCTTGCCCGAGGACACTTAGGCTTGTGGACAGGAGGAGCCGGGGATCGAACCGCCAACCTTCCGATCAGCGGGCAAACCCACTGTCAATAGACATTTGAGCTGCTGTCAATACTGAAATATCAACTGACACTTCTCCTGATTAACTTTAACTCTCTTCAACAGACCGCTGATGTCAGTTGACTTCACTTTTACTTTTCAATGGACACTTCAACCACATTCGGTGTGTTCATAGTTGAAAATATATTGCACACACCCCAACGATCTTCAGGGGGAAAACTTCAACAGAAAATTCAACTGGTTTCAGAGCTTATACGTCAACTGATGCTTCAACTGCTTTCATCTCGTGATCTTTAAGTGACGATTCGATTGCTTTCAGATGCAATTTTCAAGCCAAACCAGCATAATCTCTGAATTCCCCCCTTTTTAGTTTCTCATCTTCACTTTTTTCATTGCAAGGTAACTTTTTTGAATCACCTATAAAACAGTTAAAACAACGATCACATCACCACATCAGCGTTTTTATCTTTACTGTGTACAATCAAATGAAGGTTTTAAAATGAAATCAACTTCTTTGTATTCGTGTGTGTAAGTGAGTGTGAGTGCGTTGATTCTGTGTGCTTCATGCAGTTGGCCATTCTTGCAGTATGAAGTCAGTGTAATTCACACTTGAGGCCGTCACTCACAGATCTGGCTCTGGAGGATTGGCCCACATTTTTGTGAATTTCCTTCGGATTTCAGTAACAGTGGTAAACACAGCTGAAAACACTGCTTGGAAGCAGGCAGATGAACACGATAGAATAAGTGATGGTTTGAAACTATGCTGACAGTTTATTAGATTAAGTGTAGCCAGAGCTGCAGGCAAATTAGTCACAGATGTGCTGGCGAAACCCTGAACACACACACAGAAGCACATGTATGATGTGTGTTAGTTTGGCTTAATGTTTGCTCATCTACACACACTTTTGTTAAATATCTCAAATGTATTGTACTGTGTCTTAAAGATGTAGTAATAGTAAAAAAAAATTGTTTAAATATCAGAACATGCACTGATCCATATTAACTCTAATTCAACGCACTGAACACTGATCTACTCAGCTGCTTCATCTGCTCCAGCCTGACCTTTGACCCCACTACAGACCCAACTCCATCCCTTACCTGCTGCAGCGTAGCCAATCAGGAGGAGGAGGAGTCCAATCGAGGAGCTGAGGAGGCGGATCATGATGAAGAGGGAAACCTGGCGAGCAGCTGGTGACGAAGAGTGAAGAGAGAAAAGAAAGCACCAGACAGAGTGAGATCCCCAAAATCTCCTTTAATTACTGTCCACTCCAAAAAGCCTAAAATTCTTCACCTCCCAAACTTTTCTTCTTTCCCCTCTTTGCCTCTCTTGTGTTCACTCTCTTGCTTTCTCAATCCTTCCCTCCTTGGTTGCGCCCAGTTTCCTAATGAAAACATTAGATGCAGGACAAAAAGCTCAGTATCTGGGAAGGGGCGGGAGGGATGTACTGGGGAGGGGACTCATTTCTCAGCTCGGTTCAGCCACACTCGAGCTGGCTTTTACAGAAGGGAACTCAGGGTTTGTGTTACTGGCATTTTCACATTCACTAAAGGTCATACAAAAATAATGTGCAGTAGCTTTTTATATTGTTTATAGGGACTTACCTGCTCCCAGACATAAGATTTCACTGTCATAATTATAACCTATGTCAGTGCTTTATTACACTGACTTGCATCAGTACACTGCAATGCATCAAATATGACTTATATCTAACTGCGCACGAGGTAGGATTGCAGCAGACAACCCCTTATGTATTTTTGTTTCATTATTTGAGCTGTATTTTGGATGACATCAAGAGAAAAACGAAAGGACTCGAGGCTGCTGAGCTCTCTGGGAAAATCAGCCATTATTTTCTGTTCAGCAGGAAGTCAGAGAAATCAGAATCAATTGAGCAGCAGAGAATGCCCTTTATAATCGCATTGATTGGTTTCTGTTATTCCCACTGAATTGATGCTCTCTCTGTCTGTGTGACTCACACAGCTTCCCACACACACACACACACACACCGGCTGGACTGTTATGTAGTAAACGTGGTTATCTTCATTAAGCCAGACTGTCTTCAGCCCTCTGTTCTGCTCACTTGTCGGGCCGCTTAAGCAGATCTACAGGTTAAGCAGCACAAACCAAAACTGGAGGAAAAGTGAGCGAAGGGATCAGTGGAGAGATGAGAGGCGAGAGTCGGGAGACGTTTCTGTCTGTTCGCAGATTAAAAAAAAACAAAAACAGAAATAGAGGCCAAGGACGCAGGAAAAGAAACAGTGATGTGTTTTATCTCACACCTGAGCAGCCTTCCTGGAGATTTTTATTAAAGTTTTACCAAAGTCAGTGAAAACTTCTACATCCTCAAAGGAAACAAGATTCGAATTTGAAAGAGGGCAACAGAAGTTTCATGCTGTCAGAATTAATTTCATACATTTAAAATCACACAAAGAAGATGTTTTAACAATTTCTTTAATATTTAATAAAACAATGTTTATGATTTTGTATGCATTATAAATGATGCAGATTATCCAAAATTCTCTTTATCATCTGAAATTCACACATGGATAAACATTAATATACCCTTACAAAGACGACATTATATAAAGCAAATAAATATAGTCTTGAAATTTTAATAGTGATTCAAATAACTTACAAACATGCAGAGCAATAATCAATATTAATGTTAAGGTGTGTAAATATATACAGAGCACCATTATGCTTAATTGTTAGGCTCAAATTAAAACATGCAAAATAGGAGCACAGTACACATGCAAAGTATAATACTGTATAAGTGTTTTAAATGGTATGACATACATTTGTTCTGAATTTCAATTCATATGATATTTCAAAATAATAATAAAAAAATTCAAAATAAAGGTTTATATTTATGTGTTCTCTATTAACACAGCTCGTCAAATACCATGACGTTTCATTTGTGCTGCATATTTAAGTTTGTTCACCTCAGCACATATATTGGGAATGTAAATTGGCACTTTTTCAGCCTAATATTAAATGTAAATGTATGTCAAAGTCCATCCTGTGACCCTTCAGTCGGGTACTGAATGTCAAATCAGGCCCGGCCGTTTGACACATGGTAAAGAAGTGAGCGTCTACATGGACAAACAGCCAGAGGATCATGGAGGCCAGTCGTCCAGCGTCACGCTGATCTGTGGCGTGACAGACTGCTGGAAGCGAGGTCACCTTCTCGCTGTCTATTTCTGTCATGTCCTCTTTCTTCCTGCTGTCCATACGTCTCTGTGTTTTGTTCGGTTTTGCGTCTCCCGATGACCAGCTGTTACCACAAGCATAGAAAGATAAAAGATGATCATTTTCTTCAGTCCACCAGTTAACTCCACCTCAACCTGGACCTCAGTAAACCTTGTTGTTGCCAAGATCTGAGCTGAGCTCTCTGTTCCCGCCTGACCGCTGGCATACACCGCCGTCACGACGCTTTTTAAGAAGCTAAATCCACTCTGAGTGAGATGTGTGCTGGTGTGTGTGTGAAGCCTGTTTTTAAGACTTTCAGTAGACATTGAAGTCATTTGTAGACTTCTGGTTTCCCCTAACTGTGTTGTGATAGATAGTAACAACAACTTGACTAAAAGGACAACTTAAAAAAAAAAAGAAAGAAAGAAAAGAAAAGCAGAAACCTGTTGGCATGATAGATGCTTTGCTGGGTTAATCTAGAACTTTCTTACTATTGAGGTTCAGAAGACGTTTTTCAAAGGACCCCCTCGTGACTGTTAGCCCGGTTTACCAAACCCAAATTCCCTGCATGAATATAAGGGCTCTTTGTGGAGGATTGTTTCCAGTTGTTGCATCATCATGGATGTAGTCCTCGGGTTCATTTTTAAACTATTGGAGCAGCCTTTAACAGCATTGACCACCATATATCGTATGTTGTGAGCCAACACTTTACCAACGCCACCATGGTTGGAATAACTTCAATGTCATCACCCTTAGCCACGCCTTCTTGTCACTGATTGGTCCGGCCCTCAGAGTGGCTTTGGCAGTTGGCAGTTTTAGTATGTACAGGTTGAGGTACAGGGATGTGAGACCACAATTTGCTTTTAAAGGTTTCAGCAAGTGGCAACCCAGCATGATATCATCCACTAGTTTGTGAACTCTGAAGCCTCCTGTTTGTATTTTTTTTTTTTTTTTTTTTTTTTTTTTTTAGGGCTGTCGCCATCTTGGTTTTGTAGAAATGACCATATTTGGATGAGCAGGGGGGAAGTGACTGGTGGATCTGACTAAGAACTCAAGGACACCATGCCCCGCCTACTTTACACAAACCCATACCTTTGTTTCCCGCTCTGTGATTGACACTATACTTGACACTAACTGCAGAGTACTAAGGCACTTAACTCGACCCAGCTTACACTCCCTTCACTGCGCTCTGATTTACCTACAAATACAGTTTGTGCCATGTCTACTGAGCGGATTTCCTCAGATTATAGACATTGTCATAGTGGCATTGGTTGGGGCTCATAAACTTGAGGAAGCATCTCCATCATTGTCGCTCCTTGGTTCAGATTTGAGGGACATGTTGGACACCTGATCAGAGCTGAACAGGATCAGGACTTCTGCTGGGTGCTGGAAGCAGTCAATTTAATTTCGTTTCCACTTTCCTTTCGGTCTCAGTTTGCTTTCTACACTTCCATTTCCTTTACTGTTGGAAATTTAATCTGGACTTGTTCTGGGCACAAACTGTCTCCTTCTTGCTTTTCGGACCCCATCCCACCCCACAATCCCTCATTTCTGATTCTCTGTCTGTGGTCGTCTCCTCTGTGTGGTTGAGCCTCCAGATCACTGCTCCCTAGATAACTCTAAGTCTGCATCTATCTCCTTAGACCGTCTGATTAGCAGGACGTCACACAAAGGGGAAGTAATCCCAGTCTGGACCCAGAAATAGACCCCTGGGAGGGGCCGGGCCAGCACAGAGATGCTCCATAGCCAACGTGCATGTGTCCACGGCTAATCCCTTCTTAAATAGCCCCTGGGCAAAGGAGCGAGGGAGGGAGCTGCTGCGGGGGACGTTACGCCGTGGGAGCAGCAGCCGTCAGTGTCCTCGGACACAACTCAGCAGGAGAGGAATTCAGACGCTTGTTGGACCGTAAGAGCAAAGTCCTTCAACCAGGATGAACTTTGCTGCCCAGTTATTCTACTCGAGCTACTTGAGCGAGCGACTTGAGCGTTTGTACTCACCGAGGCCTGCACTGAAAGCCAGCGAGGAGAATGACCCCTTCTGGCAGAGGTGGGAAATTACATGAAGTAGCCCCCTGACCTCTCCCCTACCCAGATCAACCCTGTAGTGACCGATCCACCCTCTGAGAGTTCAAAGGTAGCTCCTGCCTCCGCAGCTTCAGTACCTCTGTCTCCAGTTACTTCTATTCCTCCTCCTCCTCCTCTATGTTTGCTGCGCACCCAGACTATCACACCTTTGAATCTCCAGCCTCTTCCCCGTCTGCCTCTCATTAATCTGAAAATGAACTCAACAAAACCAACCCTTTGTCCTCCAAATCTGTGTCTGGCCGCTGCGGACCCAAAATCAAGGTTGAATGTCCGCCTTGATCCAGGTCGCCTCCAGAAATGGCCTCTTCCTCTTCCTTTCCTCTTCCTCAGCTCCTGCTCATTGTAGAAGAGAGATACCCCCCCGACCCTCCAAGCCCTGGTAGACTCGCTCCTCCGCTTGGTTCTCCACCTTATTCTCCTTTTTGTTTCCAGGTCATTTGGAAAGATTTAAAGAGAAATCAAAAGGTAGCATTGGAGTGAAGAAATAATCCCTTAATGCAATTCTGTGGCATTGCATTGTGCAATACGTAAATTACATTACAACACGATTTGCAATTACTTCCTCTTTGTTTGTCCCAGTTTACATGGAAGTCCACGCCTGTCAGGGTTTTCTAATGTGAACCAGTACCAGTAAGAAAGTTGTCGTTTGTGTGCCTGAAAGGATGCAAAGCTGCACTTTCAACATGCAACATCAGCGATCAGGTCACACGGTGCTAGGAAAAGCTTTCTTCTGCCAAATGAACATTGTTCCAGATGAAAGAGGAAGTGGCCAGTTGGGGCATTTAAAGGACATTAAGAATCCGAGACGCGATGATGAAAGCCCGGTGGACTGAAATGTCCCCTTCACTTTTTTTGTCTTTGCCCTCACTTTTTAGCTTTTTGTACCATTTTGAAATAAAAGAAGCTATTTTACCATTTCAGCTCTTCATCTCCTCCTTTGATGAGGCTTTTTGAGGCTGCCATGTTGCTCTTTCCCCCCCTTTGATGTCATTTTTGAACTCTGCCTTTGAACCGAAGCACCATAATCACAGGTGCAGCCTTGGACTTTTGTTATTCACAATCAAAAGAGGAGCATGCCGCCGGCCGTGTGGTTTAATGTCGGGTCTGAAAGGGACGGAGAAGTGGGGCAGGGAGCAGTAATGGAACTGGGAGACGAGGTGAAAAGTCACCGTATTGTTTCTGTCAGATCATGTGGTATAAATAGAGCGGGATGTTCTCTGCAGAGTGTTGGCAGAGGAGGGAAGATTGAGACTTTTGTTTGGGAGAGCTGCTCCACCTGGTGGTGCTATTTTAGCACACTGGGCTCACAAAGACACTTTTATCAGTGGACTCTTTATTATTTTACCCTGCGTGGGCTTCATCTGGAATATCATGATGCAGCAGACCCGTCCTTATACTGCAGATCAGTCCACCGTACAGCCCTATTCAAACCTACAAACTTACCTGTTAACCATTTGAGAACTGCTTTAGAGGCTAAGTGACTCAGTTAATCCTATTATTATGTTCACACTGTGTGAACAGCTCCCTCATTAACTAGAGAGAAACCTCCACAAGTGTGTCTGATCCAGTTTGGCATTGTGTCGTTTGAGGAATGATTTGTAGATTTGTAAAGAAATGGAACAATTTAAATGAAATGTACTGTTTGATTGCATCCCATGCCCATTCACCGGGCTGTTATAAATCAAACTGTCCAGCTCTCACACCTAAATTGCCACTTTAATCGCTCGCGTTTGTCCCCTGAAAAGAGAAGCTGAATGACCCAATGAATCATAAATTGACTTCTAGATGTATTCTGTCACAGGGTGGAAGCTGGGTTGACATGAAAGGTGAATTAATTTATCTCAGATTGAAGAATGTGGGGCCTCGGACGGGGAGGGAAACGCTCACGTTCCTTACGAGAGTCGAGGTCAGTTCGATTTTCGTCTGAACGTTACAACTGTAAAGTCGTCACTTTAGAAAAAGTTCTTACCACCAGTCTTGAATGTTAATGAGACTCAAGGAGTGATGAATGAACAGGGATTAAAATCACTTCAGTGATCAAACTTTATTCATATTGAACCTTTTAAACAAGTAAAATGTATTTTAAAGTGCTTTAAAAAGGGCTCATTAAAGTGGATTAGATTAATGCACAGATTAAAAAAAAAGATTAAAAAAGACAATAAATTAAATCACAGTCAGTCAGTAAAATGTTAATAAAAGGTAATAGAAGAGCATATATCATGATCAGAGTAACATCATTATATAACAAGTTCAAATGAAATAAGTAATAATGATGACAATGAGACAATTATAATTACAAAAACCATAAAATCATAAAACACCACATAAAAGCCAGACTGAAGAGATGTGTGTGTGTGTGTGTGTGTGTGTGTGTGTGTGTGTGTGTGTGTGTGTGTGTGTGTGTGTGTGTGTGTGTGTGTGTGTGTGTGTGTGTGTTGGATTGTAAATTAGCACTCTATATTGATGACACTTTGTTTCTCCTCAAAAAAATGTGACAGTGTTTCATGATCCTTTATGTCAGAAGACAATCCTACATCCTGGGTCATATCTGGTAGAAAAAAATCAAACAAATACGTTTTAACAGACATGAACTCCTTGTCTTTGGCTGCAAATGTTATTTCATAAAGTACATTTTTACACACCCAACCCAAACTACTGAACGTTTAATATCTCTAGATTAGGGTGTCTCAGAGAATCTTTCATTTTAATCACAGCATTACAATTATAGATCCTCTGAAGGAGGTTTATGAGGTTGTTGATGTATTTAAACAAAATTGCAGAATATTTGTTTCTTTTATACTATAAAACTGTATTCAGTCTATGAAATGTGTATTTAGTAACTGCAGCTCACACACTGACATTGCTAATTTTTCCAAAGCATCCTTTAATGTTGTGAATTTTCCATTCATTCATTTCATTAGGAGATTGCAGAGACTTGAATGCAGCATCATATCTGTTACACTCTAGTTCACTGTGGGAAACATGCAGTAGAAAACAATCATTGATTTTAAAAGTCCTGTGCTGTGCTGCACTCATGGGCTTTGGGGAAATAAACTTCGTGACCTGAGTGATGAACATTGAAACGTCTTCATTCAAGAAGCTGTTCACATATTCACATCTTCATTTTCACATCATCCATGTCTGCTCAGTTTTTATCTTCTAGGTTTATAAGATGTAAATTAAATCTGAGATACTGGAGCTTCCTGACTGCGCATGGTTAACACATTTCTCATGTTTGTTACATTAGCATGCAACAACAGCTTTGGTTTATACGAAAATAAAGGGAGCTACACATGATTTCGACTGAACTTTTATATAGTTGCCAAATATTTTCACTGTGAGACTGACAGGATTCAGGATGTGTAAAACGGTCTAATCTGTGCTGTCAATCATTTTTGGAAACCACAGGTAATTTTTCTGAAATGCAATGAGTTCCAAGTTGGACTGAATATGTGTGTGTTGTTTTGTTTCCCAGAGAGGAGCTGCATCTGGGCCCCGGTCAGTCCGTCGGCCCTTACAAATGCTGCCGCGTCAGTAACGGCAACACGACCCGCCGATCCACCCTAATCGAACCGGAGCGTCTGAAGGACTTCGGTGAGGAGGAGCTGATCAACGGCGACGTGACGTTCCATGACACCAAAGTCACGGGGGCCCCCGAGATCATGCTCATGGAACCCCCCAAAACCAGACGACTCAGCGAGTTCAGGATGGTCCCCAGACCTGTTCCTCAGTACCTCCGCTTCGAGGACATCAGCGCAGCAGCCTTCAGGATCCAGACGGGGATACAGAAGACACCTTGTACGGTACGCTGGCAAAGCATGAGCTCACTTAATGTGCACAGGCATGGTGGGAAAGAAAGAGGTGGGTGACCTCTGACTTCTGTTAGGGACCCAAGTCTCACAGCTCATCAGGGAATCTTTGAAAGATGTCAACAAGGCAACCAAAGCATGATACACCCATCAGTCCACGACAGCATCCTGTGTCTGTGTCGGGATTGGCCTCGCCTCGGCATGGAAAACCATGAGGTTGGAGTTACGTACAGAAACTGATGAGGTAGTTAGGAAAAGATTTAATTGAAGAAACTCACGTTGCTTTCACGGACTCCAACCCTGTTCTCCTGGGTTAAAGTCCTGGGTTTGATTGATCCAACACCACCAACCTACCTCCTCAGTCGGACTTTGTCACTTTAGTGCTTCATTATATCACTTTTGTCTTTTGGACCCTGGTCATACGAGTGTACGCGAAGTGACACTGATCCAGTATTCTCCAGTGAACTGATGATATTTGATGCTTTGGTGTGAAACTTGCCTGAAAATGTCGTTGGGATTGTTTTTAAGACAGACTGTAAACCTACAAGTCTTTAACAAGTCAAAAGGAATGACTTGCTACTGAAAAACAGATGTATTTCCACCTTTATTTTCAACGAGACACAACACAAGAACAGTATCTCTAAGACTCCCAGAAATGTTCCAGTGTCTCAATATCCAGCTCAAAGAAGGCAGTTTAAAACTAATGATGTGTTCAGATCAAACGCGAAGCGAATTATTCCCGCGGAGCAGTTACACACAAAGTCAATGCAAAGATGCGAATGTCCGCATATTTACAGCCGCACATGCGCGAGTAACGCAAGGCCAGAATTCGCTTGCATTTGGTCCTAACACAATATTAGAACTACAAGGAATGGACAGGTGGGCTGTTAACCATTACAATAACTATATATAATATGAATATTATGTATATGTGTGCAATGTCATGTTTGCTCTGTTCATTTACAGCATTTGTTGGAGTAAAAAGACTTTAAGTCAAGTTTCCTTGAAAGAAATCAGTTTGTGTTTACGCTGAGAATTCATTTTTGATGTCTAAATGATTATTGGTGAACCAACTGGCATTTCCTAAATGAACAGGGAAGACAAAGTATGTGCAGGTCAGTTTTTCCTGACATGAAACAGAGTTCAGCTGTGAAAGTGTTGCTTCTTTGTGTGTGCAGTACTCCAGACTGTCCAAACAGTACGGGATGGAGATCTACCTGAAGAAGGAGCATCTGCACTACACAGGCTCGGTGAAGGAGAGAGGAGTGCTCTACCTGCTCACCTCCCTCACGCAGGTAACACAAAGCACAACACCTCCCTCACACAGGGAACACAAGGCACAGAGAGAGGGGACAACTGACCGCTGCTGACCTGTGGTGATAAAAATAGTCAGAAGCTCAGAGATGCATTTATTTGCATGCGTCTGCTGTTTGTCTATGAACAGGTGAGACTCATTTCTACCACACACCAACAGTGTGACTGGAGCACCGGTTATGTTTCGTTTTAGAGTCGGTAGGTTTGATTTCCTGGTGAGAAACACAAACACTGACAGTACTTGTTTAACACACAACCTTCTGTCACACATAATGTAGTTCTTGACATTATTAGTTATATATGATTCTCAGTTCCTGGTGATATTGGAGTGTAAGTGCATCATACTGTAGTCTAACATGGGCACTTGAAAGGTACAGTGTACTAATCTTAGCCTTTTAATCTCCAACACACTGCAAATAGTTTCTACTGACTTTATTTACTCAGTTCTGTTTGCTGTGTGTACATATTTGTGATATATGACTCCATGTAAAGCAGTGTCGGGGAGTAACTTTTTACCAAATTACATTCTGTTGCTTTGCGTTTTTTGCCCTTCTGTCTCTATGCAGAGAGACTCCATTCATTTTGAAGAAAGCTCTCAAATTTTGAGCCTTGCTTTAGATTGTTCTTTTGTTTGAATTAGCATCGCCTCAGACAAAGAGGTATTTAAAAAGAGCCATTCAGGAATCAGTGTGAAAACCCTGTGAACAGCACTCAGGCCTGTTGATCGCTCTCTCATCACTCAGCATTGAGTCGACCTGAATCTAGACTTGGTTTGAGGTTCTGGGAAAATGTTTCCTTCACTGCAGTCAGCTGTGATCGACATACTGTCATTTATTTTGGTGGTTCTGTTTTTAAATCAATACATCTTAATTCAAGTTCTGTTGAATAACTTTAAATAAAGTTTGACAGTTTACACTCCAGGACTTTTCAGAATTAATGCCCAGTTTAAAACATTTGTCAGAAAATTCATCAAAGTAAAATTTCAATGATTAAGTAATTAAAATAATTACATTACTTCCTACATTTTTAACTATTCACTATAGCCTGTAACATTTCTAACCTTCCATCACTGATGTCGAGCGTTTGTTCACGTCCCTCCAGGAGCAGCAGAGGAAGGGTGTGATCGTGGCCACCGACTGTAACTTCTCCATGGCCGTGGCTCACCACGCTGTGGAGATGAAGATCCCGGTGTTTGTCATCATGCCATCATGCTGCTCCTCGCCCCGTCTCAGGATCTACAGAGACTATGGCGCCATGGTCATCTCCTACGGCAGCACGGGCCACGATTCCCAGAACCACGCCTGCCATCTGGCCAAAGAGAACGGATACCTCTACCTGGAAGAGTCAGTCCCACTGATATTCATTTTAAGATTTAATATAGCAGGAGTTAGAGTTAGAGAACTAGAGAACTCCGCTTGTGTTAGCTTTTGCATGGCCACTCTGAATCAATGACCAGCGTCGGTGGTTAACCACTTTTGTCCCGCCCCTCCTTCGCTGTGATTGGACGGCTGGTGACAGTGACGATTGCAGCGTTAACTTTTTTAAACTCTGTGGCCTGTAAAAATCGCAGAACGTTCAGCACAGAATAAACGGTCAGCACCTCATCAAGCTGATGACGTTCATTAAAACAATTTAAAAAATAATGCTGTACTTAGGAAAACACGCTTTATGGACAGTGGTGGCAGAGTGTCGGCCAGTTTTGGCACATGCTGATTGGTTAAAGTGAACCCGAGGTCTACGTCCAGTCGCATGGCACGAGTGCAAACGATCCCCTATGGAGGGGGACCAGACCCATATTCACCAAGTGAAAATCATATAATGAAAATAGATCTGGTTCGCACCAGGCTACAAATCTATATCCAGTATGATACAATTTCCCCTTTTTTGTATAACAAAAAGAGTGTAATACTTTTTTTTCTCTCTTTGCCGATGACCAGAGAGGAGAGTTCAGTATACCTGGCAGGCCTCGGCACTGTTGGCATGGAGATCTACGAACAAGTGCCCAAAGTTGACGCAGTGGTTATTCCTGCAGCTGGACAGTACAGTTTACTGGCCGGCACGGCTGCAGCCATCAAACACCTCAACTCTCGCATTCTTGTCATAGTAAGTGGACATTCATGGGTTTGGTGATGGTAATTAATAGAATTTATAAACATCTATATTTATAAACTTGTTAATGCTCTTCCTGCAAACGAGGCATGTAACCCTTTACTTTTTTATTGCTAAGCTGAGATTGCTCTTCGCCCACTCCATCACCCGCCTGGTATTAACACAAGTGTGCTCTTCATTCTGCTTGGATTTCCTTAATAAGATAAATATATTTGAAGTGTTGTTCGTCTGTTCCACAATGTGCCCACAGCAGCTTTTGCTCTTTTTACACTGGAGGCATGCGGCAGCCCTCTCCTTCCATTTTCATATCCTTTCCTCGTGGACAGTGAAGCAATCAAGTACATTTACTGCCAGGTCTTACCGAGTCATAGACGTTGTAAAATACAACAAAGCAACTGATTAAAGCTTCCAATCTGCCCATAGATGGTCCTGTTTTCATTAAAGTGATCATACAAATGTTTCATGTTGGTATTAAACAGCATTACAAGTAATCACAGTGGAGAGGAAGCAACTTTACTTTGAAATACAGCCTGTTTAATATGTTCCAGCTGAATTCAAGAGAAAATGTCTTGCAATTAGTGGATTAAATTACACTTACGTCATAGAGTGAACATGCACTGTGGATGAGCGGGAATAGACTTGGAATAACCAACAGTGACGTCACCCATTGGTTTGTAAACGGCCATAATGAGGCCTCGAGTTCGGCCAGAGGTGACCATATTTGGACGAGCTGGAGAGGAGAGAGCGGTTGATCTGACTTAATCTGATTGGGAATCTGAGTACATTACGCCCCATCTACCTGCAGTGGAGACCTGACGGCACCACAGGCCTGTCAATCAAACAGACACGTCCCCAAAAACACAGCATTTTGGAGATATTTTCGAATTAATGACAATTATTTTCAGATGGACCGCCAGAAAACTGACAAGAAGGAATGACTTTACCTAACCACACAATGATAACTTTTGAGTTTGTTTTCCCTGAAACAAGTTGAATGGGAGTCTATGGAGCCGGAAGCTTTTTGGAGCAAGACTCTAGTGGCACTTCTGCATCAGCCTCATTTTTTTGACCCGGAAGTTACATCCACGTTTATATACAGTCAATCACTGGAACATAATAGTTTTGCCACCCAAACAGCCCAGCTGGTCGGTCCACCACTACTTTGTTTTTAGTACTAATATGTTAGCATACTAACATGCTAAATTAAGATGGTAAATATTACTGTACACCTGCTAAACATCAGCATGTTAGCCTTGTCATCTGAACAAGCCTTGTCTTTCCTGAGTGCAGTTTCACAGAGCTGCTAGATCATAAACTCGTACCTTTATTTATAACTATGTATGATCATAATCACTTCGGAATAATCGAATCGATTTTCTCCAACAGGGAATTGAACCAGAAGGTTTCCCTCTCCTGCTACAATCCCTGAAAACAGACGGACCAGTCAAAGACATGCACAGCTACCCCAATAAGAAACTTTATGGAGGTAAACTCATCTCATGTCTGGTTACCCAGCTTAAAAACCTGCACTGTTTGAGTCATGAGTCATCTTTCATGTTTCAGATTTTTAGTGCAGGACTGTCATTAATGTAAATGTTGAATCAAAGTCATAACCATGTGCACATTTGGAATATTTTTCATTTCTCTCCTGAACATGTGATGATCTTCTGACTGTTCTCAGATCTGATGGAGCGTTCACTTGGTGTTAACACGTTTCACCTGGCAAAGAAACTGGTAGATAAGGTCATCTCCGTCAGGTACTGCAGCTCCACAGTACATTTCTTTGGAAAGCTTTTACTTGTGTGAAACAAACATAGCTGCTTTTTCCTCTGAAATAATGATGTCTTTAAGGATACTGTGACCGGTATTGTTAAAAGTCATCTCTGTACTAACTCATCCTGGTATTTAAGAGTCATAGCAGTCCTTTTGGTTTTCTCACAGTGAGGAGAACTCTCTGGTGGCGATGCTGCGGTTTCAGGAGTTTGAACGCTCCACTGTGGACACGGAGGGAGCCATGGGACTGGCCGCCATCCTGGCCGGACAACTACCAGAGCTGAGAGGCAAAAAGTGGGTCAGACGTACCTGAAACCTACAGAGAAATTCTCCTCACTTATTCCCCTTCGGAGAATAGACTTCAGCTTCATCAAAAGTTGTCTGAGATCAGTTTTTCCAACAGATTAAAAACCCTTTGTATCATTTTAAATATAGTCCAAACACTGAGGGCTGAAATGTCTTTTTACTTAACGCCTGAAAAGCTGACATTCTGGCAATGCAGCGTTGTCAGCACTGCTAATCCTTTTGGCTGCAGATGAAACAAGCCTCTGTGTCTGTGCTGTAGAGTTGCTGTAGTGGTGACAAGCGCTAACATGGAGCTGGAGCTGGTGAGGCAGTGCGTGGACCGGGCTCTGGTGCTGGACGACCGGGTCAGTAAGTTCTCGGTGCAGCTGGGAGAGTGGCCAGGAGACATGGCCAAGCTGCTCGACGTCCTGTCCAGAGAAGACGTCAGGTAGACGGGGCACCCGTCCATCCACACATTCTTTTTTTCTTTTTTTTAAACCCCACGCTAAATCTGTCTTTCTGTTGAGCCTGGTGAGACGTGTAATTCTTTCCCCTGTCTTGTCTTCTCCCTCCCAGGTTGTTGGATGTCTGCCATCGGAGACACAGCAACAAGTCAGACCTCTTTAAGGCAAAGGTAGGTGACTAATCTCACCGCTCATCTACTTTTCCTTCAAAGCCACGAAACTCTTGGTTTGTTTTTTTTATTTGGCGGGAATTAGAAGGCCAAAAATACAAATAAAGTAAATAAAGACAGTTATTTATCTACAACTTAATTGGACAACAACATTCATAACTGTAGATAAGTGGCCTGTTTGTAGTGATACCCTTATGAGTAGTTATTCATGGATTATTTTTTCATCATGGCATTATTACCAAATATAGACAGTATTAATAAATTATTTATTAATAGACGTGAGATACAATTTATATGCTTGTTTACAAAATATACCAAAACGTTCAAATAACTGACCCTGGTGTGAGGTTTTAAAGTGACTGTGTAACTTCTGAAAGAAAAAATAACTCATTATTCTTCTAAGAAATGAAAAGTTAAATTGATAAGTAATAAAACACAATTCATGGCTGATCAATGCAGACTTTGGACACGCAGAAACGTACAACGTTCCATTCAGACTCCAGTTACGGTACGAAACAGTCTGTGCAGCCATGAGACGGATTTGTTGACGGATACAGGACGGGAATTTGAACTTCCAAAAACTTCCAAAGTCCGACAGCGACTGCTTCAATCACAAATGTACCTACTTCATCGTTGTCATGGCTACATGCGATGCACATCATCACTTTACAATGGGCACCTGGAGGCCTACGGTTGAGGAAGTGATGGCATATTCAAGGAAAGGAGTGTCTGCAGGACTTTAACACCATGTGTGTGTCCTTGTACCCTTTTAATTAATACATTATCGAGGTGTGAGACAGTGAATGTCCTTGCACAGCCTCCCTTCAAAATAAATGTTCCCTGGTGCATTTGCAGTCACCACACTCACAGTGTGAACAGTCTGTGTGGTCACAAACTTTAGGGTCGTACGCTGACATCTGCAGCGACGTCATTTATGTCACTTGGTCTGGTGTGACCATTAGTTCACATCGGCCAATTTGAGCTTGTTAGCAAACTGTAAACACAGTATTGCTGTGCAACTGATACGACTCTTCAGTACTTTTTAGCATCATCCTGTCATTGGTACCACAATGGTGGCTGGTTCAACAGAAGTTACACATTCTGATATTATAATTTACAGTAGAAAAGAAGCCTCTGGGTACACCAATGCAAAGAAACTTAACTGATGAATCCTCTTGGACCAGTTATCTTATTTTAATAATGGTTTCCTTTATTATGTCTTGCTTATAAAACCTGATTAAAATGCTAGATTGCATTGGAAATTATCAGAATTGTCCCATAACCTCCTGGCTTTATTATTACCCTTGTAGTCTGCACTGTTTATGCACCGGCGGTGTCAAAAGGTGAAAGGTGTTGCATAACGTCACCGCCCTAATTCTAATCAGTGTGTGTGATGCCAGAGGGGTAACTACCTGTGTGTGTGTGTGTGTGTGTGTGTGTGTGTGTGTGTGTGTGTGTGTGTGTGTGTGTGTGTGTGTGTGTGTGTGTGTGTGTGTGTGTGTGTGTGTGTTGACAGGTGGAGTGTGTGGTGGAAACCAGGGATAAGACACAGAGCGCTCAGATGCGCAAGACGCTGGGCGAGCGCTACCCTTCTATATGCTGGCTGGACCGGTGATCACAACAACAACAACAACAACAACAACAACAACAACAACAACAACAACAACATGAACACAAACTGCACTCACAATAGAAACATTTAAAAAAAACAGGAAAGACACAGTGTTAAAAAGTGAGATGACCTGCAAACACATGCTGTGACATAAACAGACGATGCTTGTTCAGCAGTGTGTAAGAAAAGCCTTGAGATTATAGAGCAAATATTATTCATATTAAGTTTATTACTTATGCTGCTATTGTACTTTGTTCATCCTGGCACCCTTATTACAGTGAAGTGGTTAGACTGCATGACTTGGAGCATGAATCTCCCTCTGCATTAGCTGCAGGTTGGACTGTACAGATAAATGCAGGTCTTCTCTTCCAGTACGCACTACAAACTCCCGACAAACACCAGAACATGAGATCTATTTTTCCATGAGTGATGTTTTTCAAATTCTGTATATATTTCTGTATTTATACTGTCCGAGGTGCTAGTGTCAGTCCGAGTAAACGTCTTCTCCAAATAAAAACTGGACAAATGACCCGGCCTCCTGCTTTCTGTGACGCGTGGGAGTGTTTGTTCCTGGTCAGGAGTAAAAGTGACGCAGGATGTGAAAGTGAATTGTGTCTGCCCTGTCACTCCTGATTAATGGTTGGAGACAGCTCGAGTGGAGACGGGGCTGTTTAAGACGGGTTAAGGCTCTTAAGTTCATAAGCAGAGGACATGTTGACCCCGCACGACTGCTTCACCCTTATTTAGCTCACATCACACTTCGTCTGTGTGATGCAAACACCTTCTTGTTGGAGGTCACTGAACAACAGAGTTGTGATTTGTAAGTCTAAGTAGAACTAATGCTATGTCTTCTAAAATTATTGGTTAGGTTTAAGCTTGCTGTATTTTATAACTGTATAATATAAAATTACAGACATGAGCAGACATTGAAGGTCGGTTTTAGAAGCGCCGATAGAGCTGCAGCGCCTCAAATCATGACGCAGGGAGTTTTACAGAAAAAGATGATTGCCCAAATGGCAGTGCGGCAAAATGCTACTGTCTCATATGGAGAATGCTCTTGTAGATAATAGACTTTACTGAGCGAGTATACATTAGGTCCCATAATAAAAAAGGGACCAAAGCATTTAAAATGTTATACACCAGACACAAATTTTAAAATAATCAAAAATTTTGAATTTTTTAGCAGGAGCTAATTGAAATTAGCCTCAGCCCTGTACTTTGTGTTTGGAGCTGATTAGCATGCTAACAGGCTAAAGGGCATTGTCAACATGGTAAACGTTACTTCTTACATAAAGCATTTAGCTTAGCTTAGTTCATTTTCACAGAGCCACAGGACTGTATCCTCATTTGTTTGAACATGTTTTAGGTGAATTCTTCTGTCAAATTCAGTAATATTTAGGGTGAAGACCAGCTTGCTTTTAGAGGAATAAAACTCGGAGTGAAAAACTTCAGATGCAGTTCTTGAATCACTCTTTATTTTGCAGGGTTAACATTAAGACTTCCAGCATGTAGTTTAAAAACTCACAGCACTTCAGTATGAGAAAGGCAAATGCGACAGCAGCTCTCTTTATTTTATTTTTTTTATCCTGGAAGACTTTTGAGGCTGATGGCAGCGTACCATCTGCAGCCAACCTGTCTGACATTATGTTCATCACAGCAGCTGAAAAAATACATCCCGGATGCCACCATCCAGGCTGAATGTAAACATCATGAGAGCACACAGCAATTTCATTAAAGATTCCCCTTATCCTTGTATTGGACTAAAAAAAAGAAAATCTCCACACAGATTCGTCTAGAAAACTCTGATGCTTAAATAACTTCTGTTAATGTTATTAATAAAAACTTTATGAAGGCCGCCATCCTTCAGCTTTGTGTACAGAAAATATATGGAATGAAACAGAGATCACCATAGGAATAAAGGCATTAAGAGAATTTGTAGTGTCTTTATCAAAGATATATTATTATATTTATGTTAATAGAAAAGGCTCAGATGTCTTCCTCCAGTACATCTCTGTGCCCCTCAGCAGGATTTTATGCTGAAGACAAAGACGGTGGAAGAAGAAGAAGCACCAGGAAGCGACTGACTCTTGATTCTCTACATTGTGCGGTTTTGTTGCTCTGTCGGCGTCTCCTGCTGCCGTCACTGCTGTTTGGGACGCTCGGGGTCGTACTTGATGAGCAGGCCGAGGGAGGCGAAGCCAAACAGAAAGGTCTGGAAAACCCACAGGCAGCGAGTGACCGTGCCGTTGATACCTTTGTTACTGCAGGGAATTAATTCAGACACAGACAAGGGTTAGTTTCTAGTTATGTCCACAGTGGGTGGCCCAGCATTGTGTCATTCATCATTTGCAACTAAAGCATCGAAAGAAATATTTATTTCTGTTAACATATGGGTATGAAACTAGGGACAAGCGAGTACACCATTATTTGTATCCGTACTCTGAAGGGGCGGGGCTTAATCAGGAGTTGTTAGTGTGTGTGTGTGTGTGTGTGTGTGTGTGTGTGTGTGTGTGTTGGGAGGGGGGAGGGGGGCAGCTACTGATTGTTAGAAGCCACAGCCACCAATGACAATTTTCATCAGCACGGGTATTGTTGAAATATATACTCGTACTCGTCAAAAGTACATTATCTGTTCCTCTGTACCCGATATTCGTAGCAGCCGAGTACTCTTAGGATGGACAGTGTGTTTGAGAGGAGCTTTTAGGCTTTTGAAGGATAAACAACAAGAGGTCACAGTTCCTAATCGGAAAACAGTGGATTTACTCCTTTGTTAAAGTATCTCAAAAAGCGGCATTTTAAGGGGCATGTCTGTTTGATTGACACGCCTGTAGGGCAGTCGGGTTTACGCTATAGGTGGGTGAGGGCATAGTGTCCTCGGGTTCCCAATCAGATCGACTCAGATCAACCGCTCGTTCGTCCCCAGCTCGTCCAAATATAGTCACTTTTGGCTCCAAAATAACGGCAGGTCACAAACCAGTGGGTGACGTAAGTGTTGGTTGTAGCTTGGTATGTACGTATGTATGTACGTGTGTTTGTTTGCCCCTCTGGACATGCGACCTGTTTGATATTAATAAACTTTAATAAAACAGCAACCGCCAAACTAGCAGCACTGCTTCTTCTACTTCTGCAGCCTCTCCAGCTCCCTCTTTGTTTCTTTGGCCTTGTTAATGAACATCTCTTTCAGCGGTTTTTGTTTATCCAACTGGATCCTTGTTTCCTTCAATTCTTCGGAAAGTCTGGACTTTTCAGCCGAGCGGTTGGCCCGCTCTGTTTCCAACAGCTCATTCAGTCTTTTGATTTCTTGGACAAACGTATTGCGCTCCATGAACATGTCCTGGTTCCCTCCTCTTAATGGCCTAAACCTGTGGAACCTCGAGATTGGACTGGCCAATTGTTAGCGAGTTGAATCACAGAAATCTTGTTTATAATCGCAGCTCGTCTCTGAACAGATGTAGTCTGTATCAGTCGTCGGCGTCTAGCTATTACTCACAGTGGTGTCACTTGCTAAAAAAACTGGAATGATCTGATAGCAGAGGCCTTATATAGTGACCTGATGATGTCACAATGGGCATAGCATGGAATTTCCCTTCGATGTCTGGCTGCAGTCCTCCAGATTTCCATTTCTTCTTCTACTACTTTTTTTCCCCCTCCGTGTTTGTATTCAAAATCACAATCTGTGTTTAAGATATAAACACACAAAGGCTGCCCCACTATCAGCATTCAAAAGCAGTTTCAAAACAGCTATAAATCCCAAGCAGCAACAATGTATTTAATAAAGATCAGATATCCATTTTATTTCACTATTTACTTTATATTTAACAGGTTATTGTTATATTTTTTTTATGGTTAAATGGGTCATGGGTCTCTTTTTTAGGCGGAGATTGTAGCTACTATGTAGCATGATAGTATCTAAATATCTAATTTATGAAGAAAAACAATTTCCATTAAACTCAAGAGTTGATGTTCATGTGTATGTGGATTAAGAATTTGATTACAGCACCACCTAGTGGACGTTAAGGTTCCTGTCATTCTTACCTGCATTGCCTTAGTGCAACACAGGCCTCAACCACATGAATAGCAAAGGCTGCCCACCACCTGTAACAAAAAAAAAAAACATTTCTCATCAAACTGTGAAAATCTACCGAAACATCTTTACGTAACAAATCAAATCACTTCTAAACTCAGAAACGATTGTGATGTGAAAACATGACAACAATCTTCAGTTTTGTTTTTCCTCATGTAAAGATGACTAACAGCAACCATGACATCACCCGTGAGGTAATGGGAGTCACATGCCCTCACTTCAAGTCAACCACTTCACACCTTTCAGACCTCCAAAGCCTGAATGATGACTCAGGCACATGACTTAAACACGAACACAACATGATGCTTTTGTTTGCTGTCTTACTACTGTTGTCATGTGATCAAAGGACTAATTAACAGCCTGTGAATGAGGCGCTGACGGCTCGGGAGGGAAAAGCTGTGAGGCTGCTTTGACCATCGTTTGAAGCGGCTCTGATCACATCAATCACCTTTTAATGAGAAAACAAAACACGTTCTGTTAGTGAGAGGTGCTGCAGTGTTGCTGATTAAAACGCTTGTATTCTGCGCAGAAAAAGTGTCTATCTTTATTCAGAAAGAGTATATCTGATGGCACTTACCCTTTGTACATGATGTTGGCATAATTATCCACCAGGTGTCTGCAGAAGCTGCCAAAAGGACCAAGGTGGTCAAATGGGATTTTTTCTGGCGTAAACACGATGCACTGAAAAACAGCAATGAAGTAGTTCAACGTTGACTTAAATAACCCATATGCACAAAGCTATGCAGTATACGAGTTTGACTCACACTGTAACTTTTGAATCCCTTTAGTGCTGCGACTAAAACCGAATTACGACCTTTAATGAAAGACTGCCTGTGTTGTAAGAGACTGTACAATAACACGCAGTTTGTGGCATACAGGCGAGCGGAAGAAGAGTCACCGGCTCTTCAGCTGAAAGCCGACTCTGTACTCTCCATCGTCTGCTCTCAGGAGATAAGTTGTCATTTCCATTAGAAGGTGCGCAGTAATGAGCTGTATGATTTTAGGTGTCCTGTTAATGGTGCGGCACTGTGACTGTCTCCCTGTAGCGGTTTGGATCGTGACTGTAGGCGCTGTGTGCTCGACAGAGCGCAGCCTTGTTGTGAGAAATGATGAAATTCATCACAGTTTTGGTTGTTAATCCGTTCTGCACTGTGTCTGAAGTGCTATTCATGTGAAATTGAATGAGTGTATATGTGGACACTAAAATCGACTTTTCAGATTTGAACCTGTTAAGCTGATGTCACCTATTAATGCTGCATCCCATCTACTGCCATTTAAACCACTTTCAATCATTCACTTCAACAGCCGTCTTTCTGAATCTGATTCCACATTAACTGACCGGAGTTATATCAGTGAAGATAAATTAAAAGTCAAAGACCCTTGACAGAACCAGGTAATAACCTATCACGTTTAATATGTCTTTATTCCCCGAAAAACGAAATTAAACTGGTTAATAAATGTATAAAGTATGTCAAAAACAACACCTCACGTGACCTGATCAGACTGACAGTGTCACATTGTGCTGCTATTGTCTTCTTCTTCTTTCCACCTGCGACCTGTCAGTCAGATTTGTGTCCATACAGTATGAGCTGAAAGGCGTAAAAGGGTCATTGTTGGAGGTCAGTGAGGTGTGTCGATGCTGAACTGTGTTTCTTCAACTATTATAGGTTAAAAAAAAAAAAAAAAAAAAGAAGCTATGATAAACAAACCTTTTACTATGTGTGTATATTTCTGCTGTTAAATTTCTGTCTACATTACTGTGTATGTGAAAACGGTGTGATAATTGTTTTGGGAAATACACGGAATTCCATTGAAAAAGATCTCAATGGTTTTTTTTTTGCGTCTGTGTCCAGCACAGCAACACATCTCTGACACATCTGAAGACATTTTGAAATTATGTTTTGGCTGTTGCTCAGTTCGGCATATATTATATTATATTATATTATATTATATTATATTATATTATATTATATTATATTTGATGAACTTGTATCTTAGCTACAAGTTAAACCACGGTGTTTACTGTGTAGTCCACTTGTTAGCCTTACTGTCGCAGTGTACTGTCGGAGGGAATAATTCAACATCGTTATAGGCATTTGCCAAAGAACACAGGAACATTAAACTAACGTTATATCGTGACTGCAGTTTGGCAGCGACAGTCAGCAGAGAGCGGACTTTAAACTGGACTTCGCCCTGAAGTTAGTTTGACCTGTGCTCTTACTGAGGACTGATAAGATTAGCTTTCAGCAAAACAGTGACTTGGCAATGACCTCCAGGGCCATTTTTCCACTTAATATTAAGTTCTAAATGTCAATATAGAAAAATTAAGAGAAACAGAACGGTTATTAGCGCAAGTGCGTTATTTCGTTTTGAGAATAAAAAAAACAACGACCCGGAGGACATTTTCCGCAACACAACACCGTGGCATTTAACCGCGCGGGTAGAGAAACAATGACAAACGGCGCTCCTTGTCTTTATTCTATCGCAGTTCAATTACAGCGGATACAATGAACTTACAGTAAAAAATCCCACTGAGAGTGTCACGGTGACAATCCAGAAGAGGCTGGTTCTTTTAAAGAAGTCGCGTCCATCACTTTTAGCCATAGCTGCTGCTGCTCTGCGTTGGTCCCGCTGTCAAATATGACCGTGTAATAACAACAGCGGCGAGAGGAGAGCTGACCGGGACACCGGGATGGAGGACGGACGGGGAAGGGGTGACAGAGGGATGGTATTTATTTTGTGTAGACGGTGGTGTAAGAAATATGTATATCATTTACTTATGTGCAAGTACTAACGCCTCACTGTAAAAATACACCACTACAAGTTAAACTCCGGCATAAAGCTTATTTAAGTAAAAGTAGCTCATGAAATTATCATCGGCAAAATGTATGAAAGTATGAAAAGTGAAAGAACTCATTATGCAGTAAAATGGTCCCTGCTGGTGTTTTACTATTATATATATGATGTTTTTGTATTAATACTACTAATGTGGATGTTGTATTTTACCGCAGTAGATGTTTGAAGTTGTGGTCGGTTTATATAGCTACAGTGGTTTAATCTACATTAATGAATAATTTTCTATAGGATCGTCTTAAGCCTGTACAGTAGTCCCATTGTCCTGAGAGGACCATTTATCTCTATGATCTCTATGATTTTCATGAAGTCAGAAAGACAGTCCTGTTTTCAGCTTTGTGGCATGATCAAAAGAGTTTTTAACATGTTTCTTTATCCTAAAAAGTAAGCAAATATTTCACAACCTATATAGGAACAGTTAATCCTCCTGTTTATTAGAAATCTTCAAAATAAGACATTTGGAGATCAATGGTTTTCACTGGAGAGAAAGGGTATGAAAAATTGTCATCTTAAACGTAACTGGTAACTAAAGCCATCAGACACATGTAATGGAGTAAAACGTACATCTGCCTCTGACATTTAGCAGAAGTAACATAAAATAGACATAGTCATGTAAAGTACAAATACCTCTGATTTGTACTTTTCTGTAGTAATTTAGTAAATATACTTAAGTGCAGTCCACCACTACATGTAGAACATACAAATACACTGACATAAAATACACAGTAAACTGCAATTTGATACAAACCTGTGAGAGATTCTGACAATTGAGTTTTCTAACTATTTAATATATTCAGTAAGTTGAAAACATGTATTTAACTGCAGCCCATAAAGCAAGAAAAACATTTCAGTGCAGTGCTGCTCCTTTGGGGCTTCATTGTTGAGCAAGTGTGTCATTCAAAAAACCTGACAAATCAGATTGTCGGGCGAATATTTTAAGTGAGCACATCATTGAAATATTGGATTGTTTAAATATTTGTTTGTTTAAAAGATCATTTAAAAATAAATAAGAGCTTTGGTGTTTTTTTTAGCTCTCTATAATATAGGCTACTTAGACACTATAATACGACATTATGAACTATATAACATACAATCTAAAGAAGCTGTCTACCAGTGAGTTTTCTTACTATTCAATGTTAAAGAGAAAGCACAATGCTTGTTCACGTGTTCAGTAACTTATTTTAGTTTACTGAAACATTTCTAGAGTTGTTTCACGTTTTTAAAATGTTTTAATCATGTCTCTTGCTACACGGAACTAAACTGTAGAGCTGCATGAATAACATCCTAAATAATCCTTCTCCTGACAGTGATGTTAGAATACACTTTTGTTTGAATGCATTTGTTGAAAAGCAATAAACTCATGTCTCATCTTGTAATTTTACATGATTTTCCATTAAAAAAGTAGCAAAACATGAAATTACACATTCTAAAATGAATCCAAAATGCTACTTTATTCCTGAAGAAGTTGAAACATGATCAAAAACATCACATCCGTCCGTAATCAAACTGCAGGACTACTCCCACACACTTGCAGCATCATTAAGGATTATGCTTTACAAATTAGTACATGATCTGATAAGATGATCAGAAGCTTTTTTCAAACTTACAGATCTCTATAGAGGGAGGATCAAACAAAACAAGATTATTTCTACTGATTTTGCATTAGCTGAATAACTTGCTTCCTGAACCAGAGTGTAGTTGTCTTTAATCACCGAATCATTGTATGCAAACTTGGGCATAACAAGAATTCAATCTGCTGCAATGGTTTATTGAAAAGACTCTTTCCACTTTTATTGTTTTATCAGACTCCTTTGAGATAATGACATGTCTGTGATGATTTTTTTTTTTTAAATTATGAATATGCATTAAAATCATGAGTTCACATCAGTACATTTGGGAGCCTCCACGTGTTGAGGTTGTATGATAAAGCATAGAGAGAGCTGGTGGGACTTTGAGGAGCCGTCTCCACACACACACCGAGACATTAAGTCTGCTGCTCGTGCAGATAAAGAAAAAAAGTAACGCTCCTCTCTTGTCGTGTTACATCAGATAACTCCGGTAGACTTCAAGCTGCATTGTGTTCTTATATACTTACAAACACTATGAATCTGCTCCTGCACTTTGCTCTTTGGCACTATTGAACGTCAGCGTTTACATTTTCAACACTTTTCACATGCAGCTAAAAATCATTAAATGCAACCAACAGGAAAGAGGTCAAAGGTGTGCAGAAGTCCAGGAGTGGACATTATATGTAATTTGAGTAATCACATGGAAGATTTCTTGCAGCAGAAGGAAGTTTGACACAATGAGGTTAAAGGTCACTGCATCTGCATACAGCTCCGTCAGGGCATGGGTATGTTAAATCATTTGATAAGCTTGCCACTCTCTCTCTGTGATGCATCTATTCACTCGATTGTGGGAGCAGTTAATGTCCAATTAATCACTGAATGACCCTCCCTTGTTTTTCCTTTTGTTATATCAGAGAGATGCTTTGCATATGAAAATAAAACAGGAGCCGCTGATTGGCTTCAGCTCTGAATGCTGCTCTGCTCCTCACAGGACTGTGGGTTAAATATTTCTTTGAGACTATTGTTGGTTGATTAAGTAAACAGTCTTGTGTTTAACACTAGTCATATGACTCCTGGCTGCTGAATTTGAATTAAAGGATAGAGATAGTTTCCTTTAAATTAAACATTAGATCATGTTGTTGCACATTTCAGATAATCTGGGGCATAAAAATACAGCCACAGTATGTACTTATATGCATTAGAATGACATGCATTAATAGTAAAATGTGTTGACAAGCACAAAACCATTCAAATTCTGTCATTATTAGAATAAAAAAGATATAAAATAATGGATGGGAGAGGTGCCTTGCCTTGTGCTGCATGTTTACCATTTTACATGCCACATATTTAGCAACACAAACAGTCACATGTATGTCATCTTTTAGTAAGTGGTTTTGGTGGGGCAAACGATCTTTCTTTTGTTTCTCCCCAAAAATCATCCCGCAGCTTATCATATTTACCCCTGATCTTGCCACCACTTTGATACAGAGTGGGTGATAATGAGGGGGGTGGGGGTGGGGGTGGAGAGGTGGGGACAGGGGTCAGAGTATCAACCATCCGTCCACAATGTAAAAACAACACCCCGACACCCACTCCGGTCTGACTTCACCAGGGGCCCCTCTGGGCTCTCAGGTGATCAATATATAAGGTACCCTGACACAGACAGGAGACACAGTCAGAGACACATTCACACTGTCACAGTGACTTCCACACTGACCATCCGTGTCCAAGATCCATTTTCTACATCCGCTACTATGTGGAAGGACTCCAGCAATGGTAAGAGTCGATTAACAGTCTATAACATTCAGGAAAAGAAGGGATTTTGTCAGCTGATATAACCAGAAAAAACATTTTCTGCCAGTTTTCCCTTATTTTCTTCATATTGTTGTTTTTTAAAACTTTCTATATCTGGATGAAGTAGTCCAGTGTGTATTTAACCTGTCTGCAGCATGAGGTGGATGGGTTTTCCTGCGTCATGACAGGTTGTGCTAAACAGAAAAGCCTCTTAAATCAATTTCAGGTTGGTCTATTTGGTTGCAGAAACATGTTGTATGTCTTGCAATGCACCAACCTTCCATTTGAGAAGGAGATTATGCAGGTATTTTTTTGTGGGTATTAGAGATATTTAGTTGGACAACTGTATCTTTATTTTTCTGTGTGCTTGTTCAGATAGTAATGTGTCAGAACTCCGCATAGAAAAAAAGTCACATTCTAAAACTTTGCATTGAATTATTGACTTCGACTGGTAAGTTACAGCTGTGCATGAACCAAACAGCTTCTGGTTGATTTTTTTGCAATAAGGAATTTCTGCAGAACCGATGAAGAAATGTGATAAGTAGAGATGTTATGGATCCTGTCTGATGTACAACCTGCTCTCTCCTCCTCCCTCAGATGAGGCCAGGCCTGTGTCCTCCGGCAGCGGTGGCTCCTCCGGCAGCAGCGGCTCCTCCCGCGGTACCAGCCGCAGGAAAAGGACCAGCTTCTCCAAGGACCACGTAGAGCTCCTGCGCACCACCTTCGAGACCGACCCGTACCCCGGCATCAACCTCAGGGAGAGCCTGTCCCAGACCACAGGCCTACCAGAGTCACGCATCCAGGTACTTCATACAGTAGAAAGTTTTGATAGATATGATGAAGAAACTGAATTATCAGAGAGATTGTCAGTTCAGTTTAGGATTAGTCTTTATTTGAGGATGATTAAATACACACATGCAGGCTTACATGATGTACAAATACACCCACACAGTTGTGTTGTCAGGCAGTTTCCACTGTTATCATTAAAAGGCTGTGTTTTCAATAGCATCCTGCACACAGTTGTAGATACCATTATCCCCCTATCACTTTATTTCTTTATCTTCAAAGATGACACAAGTTTTTTTTTTATCAGGATCTTGTTTGAGGTAGCAGACAACAGGAAACAGCAACCAGATCTTCTCACCCCCTGTTCGGCCAGCAAATGATTAACGGAGCAGAGTGTGTGTTTTATCTGTACCGCTTCAGATCTAAATTCCTTTCTTTCTCTGCTTCCTGTCCAGGTGTGGTTTCAAAACCGAAGAGCTCGCACCCTGAAGTGCAAAGGAGCCAAGAGAGCTCTGTGGCAGTCTGACAGCCCGGCTCACAGTGTTTTCTGTCCTCCTCATGTTGTTGCCAACAGGGAGCCGCAGGCTGGCCCCATCCTGATGCGACCTCAGGGGCCTCCACCGGTATATCCAACCCAGGTGAAGCAGGAGATGAGGGACGCCTGCTACTATAGACAGTGTCCTCCTCCCTACTCCTCCCCGGAGGAGCGGTATGGCTCCCTATATGGCCTTCAGCAGGGCAGAGCGATGGGCAGCAGCTCCAGTCCACCTCTGAAAGACTACTGGTCCCAGCCCAGGAGACAAGCCTCCCCTGTCCCGCTTCTGTGGTGCCAATCTCCTCTTGACATGGGAGGCTACAGCTCAAGCTCTAACCAGGCAGCCTTCATGAATCAAGGACCAGCAGAGCAGCAGACGTCCACGACCCCCTCCATCTCCCACTCCACCCCAGACACCCCCGATTCTGGATTCTGGGAAGGCAGCCTGGAGAGCAGCACACCAGCAGAAGACCAGTTCTCACAGCTAGAGGATTTGTGGAGAGGGCTAGATCTGGAGGCTTACAGGGAGTCAGGATCTCCGGCGCTGGTCCAGCACGCCCCCCTGCCTGTGATGTCCCTGCAGGATATTCTGGAGGAGCTGGATGAGGACTATCTGGGAGGAGAAGGTCCGGACAAAACAGCTTTCTGATAACAACTCTGTGATAAGGATTTACAATGTACAATTAAAAATCATGTATACTATTTTAAATTTGGGTTTTACAGCCCAAGATTCTGATGAAATGTTAATCATGTGATCCATATTTTTGAAATCCTTCAATCCTTTTTTTTTTTTTTTTTTTACTTTATTCCAAAAGGACTACTTGTGGTTAATGTATTTATTCGTCTATACACTATTTATAACTTCAATTCATTATTTTCTGCACTTTCATAAAAATGAATCATAGTTATAAAGAATTTTCTTTGCATTGCTTATTCAAGCAACCAACCAAAGATCTATTCCATGAATCCTTCTGGTATCCAGATGTGACAGATTTCCAGCTGCGAGGAAAAGTAGGTCACGTACTACAACCAGTAGATGGCGCCTGTGAGCCAGGAGAAGGAGAAGGCAACTTCTTTCTGACCTTAACGTCTTCAGGGAGTTGAAAAGATGGAAGAATTTCGAAAAATGCGATTATTTATTTATTTATTTTTGTCAGCTAAAGAATTCCTCTTCTATTCAGATGGTGTGATGACTACTTTGATCTATTTTCATATACATACATATATATATATATATATATAACCATTTAAAAGACATTAATTATGAAACAATTCTTATCTGATTTTATTTTTAATAAGCATGACATTTATGGAAACCTGGAAGTGGAAAAATGTGGTAAAAGGCTGTTTAATAAGTCAAAAATATGGATGAATACATCACTGAATAGTAGTCCTTGGTTTTTCTCTTATTTCAAAAGAAGCATGATGTCTATGAACTTCCCTGTAGCATTAGCTTTGTTAGCATTAGCATGCAGGCCATTATGCTTTAGTTGTATCAAAAGGTAATACAGTGATGCTGCGGTGTATACTATTGTATATTTATTCCACTAAGTGATGTTGTTTCCATGTTGCTGAGAACTGGAGGTATATCCACAATGATAAACATACTACGTTCAACATGCATCCTTTTCAAGGGTAGCTGCGGTACGCACTAAAATTAAAAAGAAACAGTAAATGACTTTGTTAGTGTTTTAGTGAACTCGCTGTCCTTGAGTTATGTGTTTGAGCCCTGCCGGCTCCGACTTCCCAGTGTCACGGACACTTTATGTTTTGTAACTATTAACAGTTATATTTGCAGTAGGCTATATAACACGTACCGGACGGGACATTTACAATGTGCTTCCGACAAAATTTATAGCTCAGTATATTTTTTTTCACTCCATTGAAAAGTGGCTTCCATCATAATTTTTAATTGAAAGTCAGAGGAAGGTCAAGGTGCTTGTGTTCATGTCATACAGGCACGAGCTCGTAGGAAGCTGGAGGAAACCTAAAGCCACCAATTCACTGTTGCATTTACATTTTCCGTTACACAGTCCTGATTGAGAAGTTCTATTAAAAAAACAAACAAACAGAACAACACGACACAAGAGTTAAGACCACTAAGCACAACAACAAGCAGTGACATAGCTGTGTGCTTATATTACTTTTTTGTTGTGTCATTTTCCTTTTCTTGATATTTAGCTTAACGCTCCGAGCTTTAAGATTTGTTTTGTTTTCCTTTATATATCTTTTAAACTTGACTTTAAATATTCAACTCACAATCTGACTTATTTATATTCAGTGATATCTTTGACTGGATTAACCCTTTGCTACATTTGGTTAGATTTGGTACTCCATACAAAGGATTCTGTAGTGATGTATTGTGTTTTGTTCTGTTAAAGAGCTGGATTCATGTTGTAATTTTACACTTCTGAAAAGGGTGACTCTCTTTTTTACTTCCCCAACTGAACCCCAGTCAGTCTCCAGCTGAAGGTTAAATGTTCACATGAAAATGAAAGAACTTTCATATTTTCACCGTCTGTGTGTATCAGCCTGTGTTTTCTACCTGACCTGTCGACCTCCACACATATTTCTTTATCAAACATGCAATGAAAAAAAAGCCCAGGACAGTACACAGGATGTTAGGCTTGAGGCTTAACACTGTTTCCCACAACAGTGAAATGTGCTTATGTTGGTTTATACAGTTTTGGCCTCCTGCCTTCATCCTCATGATGAGGGGAAGGGTGTTGTCCTTTTGTTAGTGTCTGGCATTGGTTCCTGTCCCCAGAAAAAACAACACACAATAGGCTGAGACGCAGTAGGCGACGTGGCTCTTCAGCCGGCTACACTCACTAAAGATAGATCAGCAGAGGAAACGTTGCAGACTGCGGGTGTCGGACAGGTGTTCAACAGCACACGATGCACAATGATGCCGACAGCTGAAAATACAAGCAATGAACCAAACTTGAACCTTGAACTGATTAATGAGGACTTTGGCAAAGTCAGCCATAAATGTTACCATTGTGATATGAATAAATGGGAAAGATCTTTTTTTTTTTGCAGGGTAAATTAGGCCACAATTACAATAATCAATTTATGCCTAAACAGTTTGTAAGAGAGCGTGTCAGAGTTATCCAAAGTGGATGACACGATGATGGCAAAATAAATTTGGTAGACGAGGTGACATCGTTGTAAGTTCTCTCTAGTTTCTTTATCCAACATTTTAATTTCTCTCCTGTTCCTGGACTGCGTTAATATCTTTCAGCTCATTGTTTCGGTTTGAGAGTCTTCACTGTTGGTCCGTTCTCGTCTGCTCCATTTCCATCTGCAGCAGGCAGCTGCAGTTCGAAAGAAAACTCTCAAAACTCACCATACCAGCTCAGCCCAGAACAGCACTCAAAGTTAGTGAGCAGCTATTTGTCTGGAGAGTTGAACCAAAACAGAGCTAAAAGTACAGCTTACAATCATCAAGTCCAAATGAGAGCTAATTGCTGAGTCCCTAAACTGCTAAATAGGTGTATTTACTGTTTACTAACAAGTTAATCTGCTGGCAAATCTGAGACTGCACTTAGCTTTTGTAAATGCTAACATTAGCAGGCAGAATGCTAACATTCTGATATAATTTTAAAACAAATTTTCATTTCATTTTTCATTTCCGAGCATTTTAGCATGCTAACATCTGCTAATGAACATGACGTCATCAATTTGCAGTTATTTGATGATAAACCATCTCCAAAATTTTGATCTGCTGGTGAAGCCAGATGTTTGAAATTAGACTATAAGGAAAATTAATGTCTGAAAATGGTAAATGGCCTGCACTTATATCACGCTTTATCACCTTAGAGGTCTCAAAGTGCTTTACACTGTTTGCCATTAACCCATTAACCCATTCACACACACACATTGGCACATGCAAGGTGGTCGCCTGCCATCAGGAGCCATTTGTGGTTCAGTGTCTTGCCCAAGGACACTCAGGCATGTGGACAAGAGGAACAGGGGATTGAACTGCTGACATTATGATTAGAGGGCAACCAGCTCGACCGTCTGAGCCACAGCCTCCCCATGTGCAAAATGTCATGACAGTGAATTCAACAGTTTCTCTCTAAAACTCTGGGGGACATTAATTTCATAATTACAAACTTTAGAATTTAGAACACACGTTTCAGCTATGCTTGTAACCATATACTGATCCATGCCAAAGCCCAACCTCAGTCTAAAGCCAGTTCCCACCTGACTCCTAACCTTAACCAGGACCTCAGAAAGGACGCTTCACCTTGTTAGGAACAGGTTTGTTCCCCATGAGGACTACTGCTCTCAATGTTGGTGTTTATACCACAACAAGTCCTAGTGAGGAAACAAAAATGTCACACATTCGCACACTCGGTCAATGGAAGCAACTGTTTCATATTTCCTCACCAACAACACCGTCAACGTGTCGGTGACTAATCTTTCCCAGATTTAATGGCTGCCACCTTGTTTGATTTGAAATATAGGTGAGAAATGTTTGTTTACCTCTGTGAACCCCCCCCCTCTTCCCTCCCATAATATGATCCTTTGACAGCTCCAATGCTTAAAAAGTGTATGAGTCAAGCATGAAAAACATTACCATCAGATCTTAAGCTATTGCTGTAAATGGGACCTTCCCCATTATAAATGCTTAAAGGAAATATTTATGATGTTAATCAGTTGTCTCTGTTTACGGTAAATGATTTAACTTGTGTCTCCTCTTGAACTTATGATCAGCAGTGATTGCGTAACAAAAAACAATTTCCTCTTAAAACTAACCTCAGTTACACTGAACCCGGCATTCAACATGTGGTGTGTAATGTCAGGAGGTTCACCATGTGTTTCAAGGGTCACCAAATGATACAAAGGTTTGGCCGCTTCTCCTGTTTGCCTATTTTCAGATGTGGTACCATCCACTTGTAATCATGTGAAGAGGGTTGTGTGTATGTGTGTGTGTCTGCGGTTGAAGGTGGTGTTTCACTCTGACCAACATGCCTGACATGACCCACAGTCTTATGATGGTCGTGTCTACACACTCGTCTCTTCAGCTCGTCTTGCACACACATACACACAAACGCACACAAACACACACAAACACACGCACACTGTCCAAAATATAATTATTGTACTTCTTAGTCAGAATAACTGGTGGTAAGTTATTCTTTGTAATCACACACAACTGCACACACATACTGAGTAGGAGTGAAATGAGCTAATTTCTTAGAAACAGTTTACTGTTTGATTCCTTGGCGTTTGTTTCAGTCCACCCGGTATCACGGCAAAGCGTGAAATAGACATGCCGGTCCACCACAGCAAAATGTGAAATAGCCACGCTTTGGCCTGTCCAGGTGTGAAAGTTACATGTTTTCCTGTAGTGGATGAAAATTAAACCTACTGCATGTGTAGAGCCATGAAATTTACAGGATCATGAAACTTTTAGAAAAATATGTGGTTGGGGTTAGGAAACAAAGAACAACTCAACAAAAACATTGTGACCTCCTAACACCGCCAAAAAGTGCCCTTTGTTGCAACTGTTACGCGACCTTGGTCACATGATCCAACGTCACATTACATTTGCGTGCGTGTAAGTTTCAGGCTTTCAAAAAGTGTAACTTTCATGTTTTGACAGCCTAAAGCGTGGTTTTGCTGTGGTGGACCGGCATGTCTATTTCACGCTTTGCCGTGATACCGGGTGGACTGAAACACACGCCAAGGAATCAAACAGTAAACTGTTTCTAAGAAATTAGCTCATTTCACTCCTGCTCACCAAATACACTCATGCATTCACAAGTGTCAACAGCTCCAGTGTTGGACAAACTGGGGACAGACAGGCGTGTGAGTGATGGTCCTCAGCTGCTGGCAGTTCCAGGGATGAAGCCTAGCCTTCACTAAAAATATGGCCTGTAATTTAACCAATCCCTCCCAGGGAGCCCACGCCGGCTACACACTCTAATTTAGGAGCTCATCCGAGCGCTTTGTGATTGCACCGCGCCACTCTCTCTTGCCTCATCTTCAGTTTGCTCTTCCAGACTGTGATTGATGTCAGTCAGTGACCGGGAGGAAACATGTGTGTGTGTGTGTGCGTGTGTGTGTGTGTGTGTGTGTGTGTGTGTGTGTGTGTGTGTGTGTGTGTGTGTGTGCGTCTGCCTGCCTGCATACACTCATACATGTGTAGTATACGATCAGAAAGATAGTATCTGGAAAGAGGGTAGGAGACATGAGAGAGAAGAGCTCCTGCATTTGTTTGCCTTTCCTAAAATAGAACAGCAAACCGCTCACTGGCCAGACGGCTGTCATCTGTAAATAGACTGATGTAATCCAATACTACTGAATATGGTTTTCATTCATATTCATGTTCCATGTACATAAAATACACTCAAATACATGTTTACAGCTGAATAAGCTGAAATGCAGAATCCTACAGACCAATATATGTTATTGAAGGCTCCACCTTTAAACTGAGCTCTATACAGAAATAGACAGTTGATATTAGATGTCATCCACATGGGAAATAAGGTCAGCTGCTCGCTAATGAACTCTCGGGCAGAAAAGTCTTCTGTTACCTGCAGGCACTAACATACTCTATCGATAAATCTGAAACACGACATGAACACAAGATATGCCCTTCACACAATGTCCTAAAGAAATAATGGAAGTTTCAGGAACGTAACAGGAATGTTTTTGTATTAACATCGGTCAGAATAACCCGTGGATGGGTCAGGTTACATCAGAAACTCATCACTGCTGACCGCAGATACAATATAGGCGTATGAAAATTACACTTTAAGAAATAGTAGGAGGCGAATTTGAAATATATTTATAACAGAAGTAAACTCTCAAATTTATAAAATGTCTCATAATGAGCTTTACGTGAAGTATAATTTAACACATAAGTAAACTATCATGGAAACTGGTAGATTCTCTGGATGTGATTTAGGTTAGCTTGAAAAGATTTCATTTTAAATTTTATTTCTCATCACATGATTAGTAATAAGGGCAATGCGTTGTAGTAAAAGATTGTTAATTTTTGATGAGTTCTTTTGGTTGTATGAACCATTTTTAACTATATTTTTTGCAGCATGTGGGACGAGGTATAAAGTTATTTGCATTGTTATATGTATTAAGTTATGTTTCTGTCTGCCTGTTCTTTAAAGCTGCGTCCTTTTCATTTTAAGGGTGACCTCGGTTCCCTCCTTTCATTGACAAGGCCATTCCTGGCACCTGTCTTCTGGCCTTTAAAAGCCTTTTTAAGCTCCCCCAGACAGACTCTCTTTTACCTTATGTGCAGCCAACATCAACAGCAAAGTTAGCAGCCATTACTTACTGTTGTTTTTTTACTTTGATTGCAATAAAAACTAATATTCAGAGTTTTGTTTGACTCCTGTGTTTCTTCCTTTGAGTCAGGGTCATAACGCCAACAAAGGTCTCACCACTGCACCACTTTGGTCTCTCATTGGCACTGACTGTGTCATTTTTACATGACACAGTAAATACCATAACCATCTCACAAACTATAATCCTTGTAGACACAGAACATGTGAGGATGGCAAAATATTATTTACTGAATATAATGGCATCACTAACCAAAGGTAATATTTTACCATTCACGTATCTAAAAATCCCCCAAAAATTACCTTCTCTTACCCAGTGTTAGATGTCTTGCTTTATATCTATATTTTATTCAATCTTACAGTAAATCCAAAGATATTGCCTCCATCCTGTTTAACAACACAGGATGTTAATGTATTAATTGACATTATATCACAGAGTGAAATATTCACACCCTAGACACATTTTAATGGCTGCACCATCTCATCAGATGCCAACATCTAGATGTATTGGCATTATAAAAACATACATCAACAGCGATATCAAATGTTCCTGTGGGATTTCTTTAATGACAATGACATATTGCAGTAGATTTAATGGTTAGCAACAGATTCACAATAAATCTTTAAGGAGTAAGAGTTGGCAAAGAAGACATAGTACAGTTAGTTGCTGGTTGTTTGACTTGTGATGACTACAGGTCACACTTACTAACCTTTTCATGAAAAAACAAACAACAGTATCTATTTTCGAGGAGAAACATCACAGGTAATTGATTTTAGGAGTCTCACAGCAGACTCTAAGTTTGAGTTTCATCCATCAGACTTCATCCCAGCAGGCTGAGTTTTGATTTAATTTCAGACCTTGTTGCTCGCCCGCCCGCCCAGCCCAGCACAGGGGTGTCTCCAATGCAACACCTTCAGCAGGAGTACTACATGTATGAGGTAATTGTTGTTTGGTCATGTGAGCTGCTGCAGCAGCTGTCAAATGTGATGATAGCAGGAGAATCCTCGGCCCCGCCCCCTGCAGCTGATTGGATGGCTCACTGACGTCCAGGGACTATCAACCAAGAAATCGACCTATAGAGGAGGAAATAGTGTTTGGAGGATTCAGCATGTAAATGTAAAAATATAAATTTGTTGTGTTTTTTATATTCTTTATTATTGGCAGTTAATTTGTACTATGTATAAGTTGAATTGCTGTTATTGTACTATTTGAACTTGCTATTAGTAGTTTCTTTTTTCACACAAACGAGTAATGAGAGGAAGCTTCCTGTCAGCTGTTACTCAGGTTTGTGTTTCAGCATGTGTATTGTGACTGCATCTTATTGTTGTCTGACTATGCTACTGTTTATGACTGACTATGTTTTGCTGCAATGCTGCAACTACACAGTTTAAAAACTGAGTGATTCAGGTTCACAAATTCTACCTTAAGCAACATTTACTACATAGTACATGGCTTTCTTTTTTTTTTTTTTTTTTTAAATTTTTTTTTAACATAGATAAGTATCAGTAACAGATCATGTGGGTAAAAAAAACATGTTCCTTCCTCAGTATTTAAGGGTTGTCAGAGAAGCAGATGTTGGATGATATGTAATAATAAGCTGACTCATAATTGGTAAGATTTATTTATGTTGTCTTACTTGTCCTATAAAATGTCTGGACTGTTTTTGTTGTTGTTGTTTTTTATCCACTGGGGCTTTCTTGTCCCCTCTCTGGAGCTCCAGGCCTTTGACTTTTTGGCCCCAAACATTCAGCCCTGAAAGCAGAGGTAGAGATTAAGACAGGCAGTAAAATAACATGCATGTGTCCATGCACACACGCACGTTCTTTTCCATTTTGTAAAGTGACGTGCTTTATTAAGATGGTTATGAGAGCACTAATTCAAGGAGACAGCCCACACCTGGCCGACGGCACTGCAGAGGTCAAATCTCTGTACCTCCCCTCCTTCTTTCACTAACACGTACCTCCTCCTGTGGCGTCTCCATCTGCAGCTCCCTGCTCCCATCCACCCTACACACCACACACACGCACGCACGCACTTACACACACACACACACACACACACACACACACACACACACACACACACACACACACACCACACACACGCACGCACGCACTTACACACACACACACACACACACACACACACACACACACACACACACACACACACACACACACACACACACAGTAGCACTGTAATGATGGATCGTCTATTCATTTCCTCAACCACAAAGTCATGTGAAAAGCAGACAGAGCGTCTCCTAAATTTAGAGGCTGAAGGTTTGAGTTTGACTTGAGTTACATTTTAGTATCCAAACAAACAGGTGGGTTTATATTCACATTTCAATCTAGACTTTGCAGTGACACAGACTAATACAAACTTTATTTAGAGAGTTGGAGAGTTAGACTTATAATGTGATTAAGATGGTTAAGAATGGTGTTAAGTGTGTTTTTTAATAGGATTATGGATATTCCTTTGGATTTATTAGTGTAGAAGCTACTTAACATTGAACCATTGCACCATTTTGTTCATGAATTCATAAACCACGACCTTTTCTCTGTAGCATCTGTCTAATATGATACTCTTTAACTTAATTCCCATGCTTGCGCAATATCTTCCTAATGATGTAATTTCTTACAGCCCTGGATCCCCACAGCCCCAGCAGGCGGAGTGTACTTTATCCAGAACCCCTTGGTTTCAAACCCAAGCTCCGCCTCTCCAGCAAGCGCACCCACCTTGTCCACCAGCAGCAGCACAGTGCGCCAGGGAGCGAGAGCACAGGCGTGGGGCGCACTAGGGAGTAGGCACGACGGACCGGGGAAGCAGCGCGCAGTGGCAGCGGCGGTACTTTTACCCAGAAAACAGCGTGTCTTGGTTTAGAGGGAACATCTCTCAGGACTGAGCGGTCCTGTTCATTTAGCCTGCAGTATAAAGGGAACTCATTCTCGGAAAAAAAAAAATTAAAAAAAAAAAATCCGAGAGGTCTGTAACCGGAGGAGGGGAGCAACATGCAGTTCCAGTCCGATTCGGTGCGCCGCGCAGTCCGCCTCCGACGTTGGTGATGCCCGCCGCGCGGAGATCAGCAGCGGCAGCAGTGGGAAGAGGAAGAGGAGGAGGTCGGGACTACAGGGCGTCGGGGGGCCCGTGATGATGGTGGTAAGGTCGGGATCATGGCCAACGGAACCGGTACTATCATGTTAAAATGCGTCGTGGTCGGAGACGGTGCAGTGGGAAAAACGTGTCTGCTGATGAGCTATGCCAATGACGCCTTTCCAGAGGAGTATGTGCCCACAGTCTTTGATCATTATGCAGGTAAGGGTCCAATTATTCTGTCTGCTTATTATGAGTGTCTAATAATAACACAAAGACCTGCTGAACTGCTGCTCGTCTGTGTTTTAAAATGATTTCCCACAGTCGAAGATAATGCAGAAAAATCCCTGTTTCCTGTTGCCACTCTTTCTCCAACTGCATTGCATCTGTTGCCATAATCGAAACCACTTGTTTGCCTTCATAGCACAGAGGGGTTGGGGACTCAAGCTCCCTCCCCTCCCTCCCTGCTCCCCTCTCCCCACCCTCACCTCTCTGTTTCCCTCTCTCAAACTGCTCTTTGTCATTTCCTTGCAGTGAGTGTCAACGTTGGTGGAAAGCAGTACTTGCTGGGACTGTATGACACAGCTGGTCAGGTACAGTTTATTTTCTACCCTGGCTGAGCGCCAAGCATGCCAAGGACACGCAGTCACATATTCTCTGTGTCTCTCACTCTATCTCCGTCTCGGTCTCCCCATGTGCTACTGGGACCAATAACTATCCTGTGAAAACGCCCCCAGGCTTCATATTCAGGCCAGACACTAAGCTGCAACAGGTGATGGTTTTCGCACATGGGTTTACTGCCAGAGTCTGGTGTTGCCTTGGACAGCGATGGCAGTGAAGGGGTTTCAATAGTTCTATTATGTGCAGAACAGGGCTCCTATGTCCAATAGTGATGTCACAGGTTTGTTAATAGGGCCGCTTAATGCCGGGCTTTTTCTTTTACAATGTGCCATTCAGGGAGTTAAAACTGTACTGAAAATGCACTGGCCCGCACACACACACACACACACACACACACACACACACAATAATGTTTCCACTCAGCAGAAGAGCCTGTGTACACACGGACGGAGGAAACCATGTGAAACACACGACAGACACAAGCTCATTGAGGGCTTCAGTGTGAGATATTGGGAAGGCCCGACATGGTTTGTTAGGACATCAGCACAAATGATAATTTCGGTCTGCCTTATGGTTCAGATATAAAGTGATTAGTTTAGACTTGATGAGCAGATTGATGCATATTAATCAGCAACTACTTTCCCAATGAACTGTTTGTTTCTTTCTTTCAGTAAAAGTACCAAAAAGTTGTCGCTTCCTGCTTTAAAAATGTGAATATTTGTGGGTTTTCTTTGTCACATATGACAGTATGCTTGAATATATTTGAGTTTTTGACTTCGGGTTGAACAACAATCTTGTAATGAGTATTTTTCACGATTGATTATGAAATAAATTTATCAGCAGATGAATTGAAGATGGAACATACAGCCGTAGGACAGCTGTGGCTCTACATCCTAAGGTTGGCGGTTAAATCCCCAGGTCTTCCTGTCCACATGCCGATGTGTCCTTGGGCAAGACACTGAATGCAAAGTTGGGAGGCAAACTGTAAACCGGTTGGACACCACTGAGGTGATAATGTCCTATGAGTACAGATCACTTACTGCTACATATATGTGCTAAATCTTCCTCTCGGTGTCACTGCAAAACGTGAAATAGACACGATGGACCCAAATTAAATACAGCCATGTGAATTAAGTGTGTGTAAGTTTTCCGCTTACAAAAAGTGAAATGCTGGGAGAGGCCAAAGCGTGGCTACCTCACGTTTTGCTAGAGTAGATGAGCGTGTCTATTTCACTCTTTGCCTTGATATGTGGTTGCATTTACAGTTATAGATAAGGGTTTTCCATCCATTTTAAAACTACAAACAAAAGAGATTAAAGGCACTCTGTGGAGTTTTTGACTACTAGTAGCGCTACGGAGCAATGGATGTGAAAGGGATGCGTGTGCCCATGACTGAGTTACTTTGTATACAAGCAAGAAGACGCATGAGCATATGGGAAACTATACACAGTCCTGCTTTTGGTTTTGACTGCTGTCCTGCTGATCAACAGTTACCAGCTCCAAAAATTGCAATGAACCAACAGAGGTGCAGTAGAAGAAGAAAAGAAGCTCGATGTAAACATTACACAACTTCAAATATTCTAAAAATAGGCTTTGCAAATGTGTATAAGGAAGGAAACAGATTCAGCACTTTTTTAGACTTAAGGGATTCACACATTTAGCTTTGGTGAGAAACACTGAACACAACTTTTATTTGCATGTAAGAAAGCTCCATATAACACTGTACCCTTGGAGTCACTTTAAGCTGCACAGCGAGACGTGCCAACAGTGGTGCAGCCATTCTTTGCCCCGAGACCTCTAACCTCCAGCAAACTGAAACTGTACACATGTCAAATGTTGAATAGCTAACACTCTCCTCAGGACCGTCAACTGTCTGAAGTCGCATCTGAGAGTGTGACTGAAATGCAATCTGTTGATCGGGACGACTAAAAGTGAGCTCGGAAAGGTCGGCTCCGGAATATTTAGCCGTTTTCATTAATGAATGATAAATGTACAAGTCTGTGAATAGCAAATCGCCGCCAGCTTCCCTGTTTGTTTACCACCCAAACAGCTACCTGTGGCTGCGTTACTTTTTTTTTTCCTCCGGCAAACAGATGGCAGAAGTGTCGCTACTCGTTCATGAAAAGAGGAACGCAACCTTATGGTCTATTCTGGCATGTTTGATAGGAGTGCTTGTGTATGTGTGTGTGTCGGAGGAGGCGGGTTTGTTTTTAGCTGATTCAGAGTGTCTCTGAAATGGAGAAGTTCTCCCAGATGTCTGCTGTGGCTGCTGCTTGCCCAGAGTAGAGTTACTGCTCTAGAAAATGCTGGGGGCCCCCCACTCGCCCCTCCTCGGCCCCCTGACTCTGCTGACCTCTTTATGTGGAGCACAAGGCCAGCTGGTAATGTTTATAGCTTCGGAGTCTGATCAAAGCCCAGGTGCTCCAAAGACCAAGGGGCCGAGAGAGAGAGAGAGAGAGAGAGAGAGAGAGAGAGAGAGAGAGAGAGAGAGAGAGAGAGAGAGAGAGAGAGAGAGAGTGAGGGAGGGAGACAGAAAGAGGAAGAGAGAGAGAGACAGATGGGGGGAAGGGGGGGTATTCAGTACTGTCATTTTCCTTTCTCTTTCTTTCTCTCACTCTTGTCAATTTCAAACTCTCCTTTCATCCTCTGCACCTCTGGCCTGTGCTACATATGTTTGTTTGTTCTGTAATGTTTCTATCCCCGGCATGTCTGGTGCTCCCACAATGCTTTGCTGTTCCATGAGAAGGTATCAGCAGGTTACATACACGTGCGCCCGCCGCGCCCTCATCGGCTGCAACTCCTTTGCACATCGCCGTTATATGTCAGGGCCACATAATCACAGCGCTGCGCTGAGCAGACCAGAGAGCCGCTCTGCTTTGTCTGCTGCTGATACCGCTTCCCTGCCTGCCATTGTCTGCTGCGCTGCCACGTCACCCCCCCCCCCCCCCCCCCCTCGCGCCGCCTACTGAATTATTCCATAGAAGGTCGGCAAAGTCTGTTTTTGCTGAATCTGACGAGGGGAGCAGAGGGGAAAGTCTTCACGTATTCATTCATTCATTCATTCATTCATTCTCCTGCTGCTGCTCAAGAAAAATACTCAAGAAAATCCAAGCATCACTGCCCGAAGAGGAGGAAACAGGAAGTGGATGCAGAGTTCTGTGGTGCACATGGAAACGGGACAGGAACTGGAGAGTTACGACCCTGTGGGATCCGTGTCCAGCTGCCCTATCAACCTCCCACTTTGCTGCTGGACCGTTCCTCATTTGTGCAGCCCCGTCAGATGCTCTCACACTCAACTGCACATCCTGTAATCACTTTTACCACTTCACTTCACCCATTACCATCTTTCGCTCTGCTGTTTGGTATGGTCTGATGAGTCTCTTTTGACTCAGCAGCCCACAGTGGCCCAGTGACCCTCAGACTTCCCAGCAGTGGGTGGGGTGGGGGGGGGGAAGGTGGGAGGGGGAGGTTTAGCAGGTGGGGGGGGGGGGTTGGAAGGGGGAGGACTGGAAATGATTTTACCCAGTTGGGAGCCACTCAGCTGCTCAGACACACAGAGACACAGGAGTAGCTATAGCCATGCGTCAGCTCACACGTTCAGCAGGACTTTTTACACCTCAGAGGAACTTCAGCACCAATTCTTCTCTTGTGTTGAGAGAACTCATTTGGAGCTCTAACTGAGGATTATAATGGTTAATCACTAAAGTAGGTTTTTCAACAAAGTGATTCACATTCATGTCTAAAAAGTGTCAGAATTGTGAAAAAGGCGAAATACTGAAATACCAACCACAGAAATGCCAAAGAGCCTGCAGGGCCTCAGAGACTCAGGGGGGCTCCAGGTTCACTCTGTCACAATTAGTTTGACCAAAAAACAAAATCTAAACTGGTCAAACACTTGGTGCCGTGTCTTGTAGAGGGACTATGTGTCAAAATTGTAGTACCTTTATTATATCAATTGATTTATAGTCTATAATATGTGTGAATTAAAGGCATAGTCTAATATTTTGGAAAATAATTGCCTGTATGAGTGTTCGAATAAGAAGGAGGTCACAGGTGGTTGGACGGGACAGGACTTTCGCCCAGGAGAGTGGTGTTAGAGACCATACATTTAAAAAAAACCAAATCAATGTAGATTTGTTTTAAGTCATCTAAGTTAGTAAATTACTTGATTAATTATGTTTTTTAGTTATGGACAGTGACATTCCACCACTCAGAAATGCAAATGTCACTCAAAACACCTCTCCAGGCTCATTGCCTTATTGCCATACGCTTCCTTAAGCATTTTAAATGTCTCCATTGCTGATTTCCAGAGTTTGACACAAAATTTGATGTGTGCCCTCTAGTTACACAAGGGGAACGGTGTGGATACTTTTTGATCCACCCTTGTACTTATTTGAAACTAAACCACAATCTTTTCTGAATGCTATCCAAGTAGTTTTTTGTGCCTTAACATAACCAAACTGAAACCTTGTCACATGCAATCTAAACCATGATCTTTTCCTAGAACTAACCATGTTTTTTCGGGGCCTAAACCAAAGGCACATTGAGCGTTTATCTGAGACGCCAGCGGAGCTTTGTTGGACAGTCAGCTAATATAGACGCAGGCCAATTAAAAAATATGTTCTAGAGACGTAGACTTCTCACAATCTGTGAGCCTTTATTGTGAAACTAATACGTTTTGCACTTCTATGATGCATTTTAATGTGAGACTGGGTTGCATTATTTTGTATTTTACTTTCTTCAAGCTAATTCTGTGTAAAAGAAAAGTTCACTTTCTAACTGATGCACTTTGCCTTGAGCCCATCACTGCTCCAAATTAAAAATCTCAGAAAAGGATTTATAAATCTGATATAATTTCATAAAAGAGCTTGGTGCTGTAGTTTTTAGCAAATGTTAGTCGAACAGTTGTCGGGGACTATTTATAGCTGCGGATTCTTACACATTTGGTCCTCTGATGAGAATTTCTGGCTCCAAGAACACAGGAGTTCAATAACAAAGAGGAACCAGACAGTATATGAGATGTTAAATTAACATAAACAAGATCAATTCATTGTTGTTTTAGATCTTGTCATTATAAAAATAAGGTATTTTCCATTTTTTTGTTATCCTGTAACACTGCGTAGACTCTGCAAGCTAAACCCGAGATAACCTCTAATGACATCATCAGAGATGTGACAAAGCTCCTCGAGAGCTGCAGAAGAGATTATACAACAGTTCTCAGGCTGAGTAACACTTACTATGATGAGTAAGACAACATTTCTGCACAAAGTCTGTGGAATTCCCTTTAAATGGCTCTCAAATTTGTTGATTATTTTCTGTTGATCAACTGATCATTTCGTGTCATTTCAGCACTCTAGACTTCAGAACTCCTGGATCATCTCTAACTCCTACAATAGTGTCTTTTAAAGTTTCATGTTTCTAATGATTAATCAAATTTACATTGTGTCATGCACAGTTCATGTGTCACCATCATTAACAGCCATTAACGACCATATTAAATTGTTTGATTTTTGAATGGAGTACAGCAGGATGTTCTCACCATACAGGCATGAATACACAGAGTGCATTAGTGCCCGAGCTGTGATTTAATGATCGTTAATCGCCAGTAAAAGGCCGGTCGGACAGAGAGAGGCGTAAATACATTTGACTTATTCTTGAAGTTGAAGCCATTTCTGCACAAAATGTTCAGATATGCCGATCGGAGGCAGAGCTTTGTGAACAGAAGCGCCTGTGTCTGGGCTTGCGTTCCCACCCCGTCGGCCATGTTAGAGCAGGCGTATCTGACTCGGTTGATATAGACAGTTTATAGAGCCCTGAGGAGGCGATAGGAAGATAGAGAAGAGAGAGCGGTGGGAGTGGGAGAGAGAGAGAGGGGGGGGGGAGGGGTTACGGAGGAGGGAATGACTCACGGATATCAAAGCACTCATATGTCACTGAGTCAACAGAGCAGAGTCACAGCACAGCTCACGCAGCAGCCAAATGAAGGCACAAAGTCGTGCCCTGATGGAACTGCATGGGCATGTATGGAGAGGAGTTAACGCTAATAAAGTTCAGCATACACAACATGCTCTCATCTGGTTCCTTTCTCATAATATTTACTGTGCACTCCTGGCTACCTTGGAAAGATGGTTATGCAATGTGTCAGTGATGCACTCGTGAACTTGAACTCTACTAATAACAGTCTGTGACATATTTCTAATGGAAATGTTCATCCTAAGCAACACCAGTGGGAGGGGAAACTTTTCTGGGCAGTGCACTGATTAAACTCCAGACAGAGCAGTTGAAGCTTTGTAGGAAGATAGACTATCCACTGTGAGTAGCTGGATTTACTGTCTGTGGTCGTGTGTCGGGGGTGTGATGAGAAAACAGAGCGGAGATGGGTCCCAGACGGGCCCCGGGCCTGTTTACAGTAAATTGCTGAGTGGCTTACCCTGTGCCTGCAGCTCACGGGGGAATCGGAGGATTCACTTGTGCAAGCAAAGGTCATGAAGACACAGAAACGCATACAGGCCCAGTATACTGGATCCCATGTGACAGATAAAGTGTATATATGGGGCTAGAGGAGAGCACATGGAGAATGTGAATGTAAATACCAGATGTGCTGACAGAATTTCTTCCACATTGTAAAATAAGCTGATAGAGGTGGGCAATATGAAGTTATTCTGGGGCAATATTGATTTTATGTGTTTTACAAAGTAGCATTGGGGAACACTTTGCAAAGTTCAGGAAATGACATCACTTTACAGTGATTGACCAAAATAGTTATCACAATGTTACGTTATCCAAACTCTTAGCAAGATATTGATGTTAGTCAGTGTAAGTGTACCAAGGGAAGTCTTTGGACCACAGCCATGGAGTCAGTTTGAGGTTAAATGAAGAGAATGAAGACGTTTGCTGTGTACCTCAGCTAGTCGTTAAAATGTAGTACGCTTACTTGTTAGTACACTTGCTTGTGTATTGCATGAATTTCACTGTCACTGTGGATCAATGAAGAAACATACGATGAGGTAACGTCTTCATCAAGCCAGCGCCATTTTATTCTTACTCTATATCAAAATATTTTCTATACTACACTCGTACATTAGTATTCAAAACAATAGGAAAATACAGAAAAGTGCACATAAAATATCAGTCATTAGAAAAATAAATGATATTCTTTCTGTTACTCAAATAAAATGTATGACTATCAAAAATATCAGATTCACAATAACTCACTCCGTTGGCAAAAAGCACAACATGGCGGTTGGTGGCAGCAATGGCTGAACAGCAATATAAAAGTAACTCCAAACAACATTTTATAGTGAAACTCATTTCTAAACACTGAAAGCTGTAACATTTTAAATAAGATGAAAATACGTATATGCATGTTAAATCATTTCTCAAAGTTACACAAAATTACATTCACAACCCAGCTTTACTACATGTAACGGCTAACTGGCATCTTAACCGCGGCCGTTACTCTTAGCAAATTCACTCAGTTTAACTACACACTCCGACATCACATATCTACCACAGTCATCTCAAAACACAGCAAAGTTGTTCCTGAAATATTCACCCTAGTGTGACAGTAAACTTAAAGAGTCGTAAACATATTTTACAGTACCTGTGGATCAATGAAGAAACATACGATGAGGTAATGTCTTCATCAAGCCAGCGCCATTTTATTCTGACTCGTATGTAATGTACAATGTAGCATTGGGCTTGAAGGGAAACTTCACGATGTGTTCAAGTACATTCGGTTAGTGTAGTTTCTTCAGTGGTATCTCCAAAAAAGGAGAGGGGTGTCTGTTTCATAATAAAACAACTTTGCTACAGCGTTTTCAACCTATTACACCAACATACCTGCAGCTTTAATTGGTTATTTTACCTTAAATTCAATGTGTTTAAAACACACATTAAACAAACTGATGGCTTCTATCCAACAGCAGTGGAGTGATACTTAGCATAAAAGAAACACTTTTGTGTGGACGTGTACAACTTGTATTTGTATAGTGCTGTGTTCTGGAACAGCTGCAGCTTCCTTGGCAGCCTTAGTTAGAAAAATGGTTGGTGGTCGCTCCCTTTCTGTTCCACATCCATTATAGACATTCGAGGGTGGAAATACTGAGTTTGTTGACTGGTATGAGTACACCATCTGGGTAATCCTAGGGCACTACACGTTTCCATTCTTTACAGTGTGAATGCACTTCTGCACTCAAAATAGCAAGTATAAGTACTCGATTTAAGACAGACATGGAGACAAATTAAATCTACAGAAGTTCTTTAAGCTGTTTGGAGAAACCTACATGCCAAGTACCTAAAAAACTACATTGAAAATTAGATGAGTAATCATTATTGGATAAACATGACCAGACAGGCATGTTTGTGCTTTGGCTAACCCGGCGAATTAAATACCGGACAGATCATGTTACTTAACCGTATTAATGCTTAATGTAAAAATGTAAAAAGCCAACATTTCTCTAACTCAGTCAGTGATTTGCAACACACAGAATGAGCTCTTCACCCTGAGATATATTAAATGTTTCTAATGTGACAGTAGGGTTTATCGTCCCAAACAAGAGATTTTACAAAAACGAATGGTCAAAATTAAAGTAGCACACTGACTTTTACTCCTTATTGTTGGTGAGGCTCAAGAAAAACTGTCCCGACACTTCCCATAATGGAACACAAGAGCATTTTTTTTTTATCAGCCTCATCAATTTCTTTGAAATCCTGTGCCTCCATTTTGTAAAGCATTCTGTTTGTAAAGTCTAATCTGTGATAAACCAGATAACATCATTGGGCTCAGCCTTTTGAAATGTCCCTTTAAAGTCATAAGACTTTATACAACTGAACTTCATGAGTAAAAAGTGAGCTGACATCGTCTGTTGCAAATTCTGAGCATCAGATCAGTTCAGTCATGCTGAGTTCTTCATGCTGGAGCTGCAGCTCACTTCAAACTGTACAACTGAAAACAGATGTGGGTCACACAGTGTTGGCAGATCATCCTCATTGTTGGTCTCAGTTTGCTCGGAGCAGCAGATGGTTTGCATTCATAATTGATTCATCGCGTCAGGAAGTTCAGATAGTGTCAGGTAAGCTGTCAATCACAGGAGGGTTTATGTAACAGACTTTGCAGTCGAAACAATCAATTCCAACCCTCCGGATTTCTAAGAATTACTCGAAATTCCTGCATGAGGCAGATCTGTGAAACCCCGTGAAATCCTGTACTCATTTGGAAGTAAGAGGATGAGCAGCTCATACATTTTTTAATCGTATCCACTTGACCCACTGCAGTGAGCCTCAGTTGCCTCATCTACAGTATGAGCACAGGCGTGGAGATTTGTATGCTGTTTTTGTCATCTGCTCCAAGACAGTATATCTTAAACTCATTACAACAAAACGATGAGACCCCTGCTTGGCTCATCCACTGCTGTTTGAAGCCTTTTCTGTCACTGTACTCGTTTGAAGTCAGCCATTTGCGTGAGAAAGACTCGTCTGTGGAGTTGTTGCAGTTTGACGGTATTGGACTGTGCCTTGAGTGTATATGGGAGAATTAGACTCGCTGAAGGCACCAAAATGAAAGACTGTCGTGCCAGCGCTCGGCCGTCCCGTTGCAGCTATCTCCAGCACAGTCGGCCGTTGTGTCCAATTTGCTTTGATTTCAGGGACAGTAAATGTCCAAGACAAGAAAGAGAGACTGATTCGCTCGGTCCGACTTTGGTTTGGTTGAGTCGTTTCTAATTGCTGGAGATCAATTGATTCCCTGCGTCTTCAGGCTCGCAGCAGAAAACCATGTGCCATCAGTTGGAGAAGTGAGATGTGGTCATGAATATTCATTTGCGTGCAAGTCAGACACTCTGTCAAAAAGGGTTTATCTTTGGCGGGAACAAGGGAGCGCCTGATCCGGCTCACAAAGGGCAGTCCTGCGTCTGAATTAGCCATTTACACCACACGAGTATCGGAGATGGCAGCGTGTTTGGTTTTCAGTGTCTTGTGGTGATGCTTTGTGCTCAGCTCGCATTAACAGACTGCTAATTTGAAAGAATCCCAAATAGTCTCTGTCAGAAAGGGCAAAGCAAAAGAGAAAGGAAGTCTCGCATGACGTCGTCTTATTTGCATTCTTTTCTCTTTGTAACACAGCTCGGAGAACAGTTTTTTACGTGTATTATTCCTGTCAAAATGTTCCTCATCATTCACATACAACAGCCAGGAGCTACCGAGGCACGGTGTAATCTGTACAAAAGCGCGAGAAGAAAAAGTTTCCACGCTTGAAGCTAATTTTTTCATGTTTTAATAATTGATGAATAATAATTTCTCAGGTGTTAAAAAATGGAAATGAATCACGTCTGCTCTTCTGACCCCGAATGTTAACCATTTCTGTTCCGTCTTCTACCAGGAGGACTATGACCGCCTGAGGCCGCTGTCCTACCCGATGACCGATGTCTTCCTCATCTGCTTCTCCGTAGTCAACCCTGCCAGTTTTCAGAATGTGCGTGAAGAGTGGGTGCCCGAGCTGCAGGAGTACGCACCCAGCGTCCCCTACCTGCTCATCGGCACCCAGGTGAGTTCCTGAGGCTCTGTTCACATCACAGTAGCTTCACATTCAGCTTCAAACAGCTGCTCACGTTGTAGTTTACACACATTCTAAGAATGTTGTAGGCTATAAATATCTAACTTCAGTTGTCATTTCAAGATTTAGAAAGCAGTTTCTTGGCTGTTGTCATAGCATTGTTTGATAGAACTAGTATCATCATGGGTGCTGAGAAATGCCACCAGATTCAAGGGAAAGCAAACCTTTCAGTTGTGACTAAACAATCAATTGATGAATTGACTGGTTGATCGTTAGAGCAGTTGATCAGCAACTATTTGCATACCATTTCAAACAAAAATGTCAAACAAGTCCCAAGTTTTTATAGGTGAGGATTTTTTTTCTTCATTACAAGACAGCTGGCAAAATATAATCTGTTTTAATAATTTTTCTAACATATTCTATAAACAAAATTATAAATTAATTTGTTAATTGATTAATTTAGAAAATATTCAGTAGCGTAATTGATAATACGAATTGAAATGATCAGGTTCTCTTTGCTGAGGTGTCACGGAATACAGTGGGCAGGTCATAACTAATCACAATGCAACTGCACATGAAACAATGGCTGCCTATGCACCCACAGGCACAAAATGACATTGGAGATAACATACACTCCTTGAATGTAAACAGACCTGCGTACAGCAACCTGAGATTATTTAAACAGAGCGAACTGCTTTAATGAGGAAGTAGATATCAGAAGAAAACCCAGTGGACAGTAACTGTAGTACTCTACATTTGAGACTATTTTACCTTTTCTTTCCTAAACCTATGCATTGGGAAAACATGAATGTGATCTACGATACCTTAAGAAAACCGTATTGAGTTGAGCCATGATAATGTTGAACACATGACATGTGTTTTGTTTTCCTTATATTTTTTCATAAAATGGGAATTGGGTGCTCTGCTACAATATGATCAAAAAGACGATTTGTCTGCACTTTCACTTGTAATGCTGGTACTGCTACTACAATACTTATTTATTATGTTAGGAATTAAGCTTGTGGATACTTTGGCCACTGGAACAAGTTGTAATTATTGACATATTATCACCTCACAAAGCTGATGGCGAATGTGCTTGGAAACAGTTGCCTAATTACACATCCAGAAGACAACATTAGCATTCGTTCGGTGTTGTGTTTCTTGCCACCTTTATAAATGTAGGTCCGATATTAATGCTCCTTTCAGCGCTGTTTTGGTATCTGGCTCAGGAGCTCCCTAAACGCTCTCCTGCGTCCACCAGCTAGGTGCTAACTTGGTCTGTTTTTTCCATGCTGTGCAGATAGTGTACATTGAAGTTTGATAGGTTGAAAATAGCTGTCTGAGAGGAGTTTGATGAGAGCTGTGAGACTGAATCAAAACAGTAAAGCTGTGGGTCGTAAAGCCAAAACAGTGAGCTGAAAGATGCTAAAGTGCTCTGTAATGAGGGGAACTTTAAAACCAGGTGATAGATAACTCTGTCGGTTCATAACAACATGAAACCCTTTTCAAATTCCTGCCATTTTTTTAAGCCTTTGTCAATATAAAAATATTGATCAGTGCAGCTTTAATTAGATTTAGTCCGCCCGCTCATGCAGTCGGGGAGTTGTGAACCTGAGAAACAGCACAAAAGAATTGATTTACTCGATTTGAAGAAACTTGGAGGAGCCAGTATAAACCTGGCCAGGTCCTCAGGCTGATCTGGCTCGTATTGCTATGAAAGGTCTGTGGCTCGGTGCTCGAGTCCTCTCTGCTTTAAAGGTAATCATTAAATCTGAATCTTTAAAAGCATCAATTAACTTATGCAATGCAGGTAAAGCTTGGCTAATGCCTTCTGATTTTTTTTCATAGATGCAGTACTTGATGTATGTAGATGTTAAGAGATGACATTAACCCTAGATATTAGTTTATATCTTAATCCTTAAAACTCACTGCCAATACCATATGTCCTCCTAAAATTGAGCAGACTTGTGGGTGTTTCTTTTTTTGCCTGTGTTCCCTGGCAACCAAATGCCAGTGCGGCCAAGGCCCAGCGGTGATGAGGAGGCTGGAGTGGGTGTCTGATTTATCTCGTGTCAGCTGATGTTTGCTGCTCTTTTATCAGTTCCCGTCATAACTCAGTTGCTGCTCTCCGGCTGGATGCTGATGCGAGCACACGAGCTTCATGACAGTGAGCCACGCTGCCGCGAATCTCGCCAATCACGAAAAGGGTTCATGAAGGTTGCTCAGTGTAAGACTCAGCAGCTGGATTCATTTATTGTAACTGGTTAGTGCCGAGATAGGGATGATTTGTGTGTACTGATTATAGCAGTGAATATAGTAGAGTGAGGAACCTGATGCTTGGCTGTGAAATCGTTTTACACAAGAGCAGGAAGTGTGGGCCAACATGGCTGTTTCAAAATGAGAAATCACACTTTCAGTTATACAGTTCAGCTGTTTGACACAGCTCTTGGCTATGTTTAGAAGCAAGCTTTTCGAAAAGTACCAAAATACCTGATTTAATAATATGAATGGTAGTATTAACAACTTCATTTATATTACACCTTTCAAAAGTTAGTGATTTACAATTTAAAAGAAAAATTAAATAAGAACCAAAACAGAGAATATAACAACAGAATAGAATAAATAGATACAGTGGGTACCAACAGTTAAGCTATTTGATAAAAGTGGTTCTTAATAAGTGATTTAAAAGAGAATATTGTGTTTGCTTGTCTGAGATCTCCAGGCAGGGAGTCCCACAGCTGGGACAACCAAACAGCAAAGACCCTGTAGTGACAAGTCACCATTGGTAGAGCTTTGCTGGAGGATCTGAGGCAGCGACCAGGCTCGTAGGGGGTTAAAGACTCACAGATGTAGGCAGAAGCCTGACCATTTAAGGCTTTAAAAACAAGTAGTGACATCTTAAAATCAATGACCAGTGAAGGGCAGCAGGGATTGGTGTAACATGGTGACACAAGTTAAAAGCCTGACAGCAACTTTTTGCATCCACTGTAATCTTTGAATGTTTCGCTTGCTGCTTCCAGAACACAGCGCTTTGCAGTAGTCAAATCTAGACAAAACAAAAGCATGGGTGACTTTTTCTAAGTCTGTTGTCTGAGAGGAATAACCTGATCTTGGTAAATGCTGGTTTCGATGTTAAAGATGCTGTAAAGTAGAAATGAAAATGAGTTTTAAGTTCATCACACCACAGAAGTATGGGTCGTTAACTACCCATCCAAATTTGAATGAAAAAAAAACAAAACGCTGATAAGTTTGTTAAATTAGGCTTTGAAATCGTGAGAAAATCAACAGTCTTCTCTGCTCTGAGACTGGGGGGGCGTGTCACCTGAAAGAGCTGAAGCTCCGCCCATTCGCTGGAAGGTGTTCAGTGTTCTGTAGGACAGTCCTGTGGCTGCAGTTCTTTTCCCCACTAAGCGGTCCGTCTGACATCCAACCTCTCGGTGACTTCATACATGATGTCCCACTGGCACTCTGTCTCTCTGCTGGATGGAGCAGCCTGCTTTGTGAAAACACAATAGAATTAGAATGTATTTGTCCAATGAGGGAAACATACAGATGCAATCAAATCAAGCTTGTCCCCCTGAGCTGTAACACAGGAGTAAAACTGGACACCGGAGACAGCAGACAGTGAGTCTCCAACTACTTCTAACACACCTGAATAACAACAGTGGAGATAATAAGAGCGGAGGAGTTGATTTAGTTCTGTAATGAATGCAACATGCACAACGCTGCATTATATCACATGTCAATTCATTATATCACATGTTAATTCATTATATCACATCAATTCATTACATCACGTCAATTCATTATATCACATGTCAATTCATTACATCACGTCAATTCAAACTTTGAACCTGCTCAGGTCGAGCTGAAAGTCTTTCTCTTCCACTGATGTTCCTCCTCCACCTCCTCCTCCACCACCTCCACCTCCTCCTCCTCCTCTCTGCAGCCTCCTGCACATGTAGTCGGGCTCGTTTATCCGGACCGGTACCGGTACATGTAACCGAGAGGGTCGGTGATTGTAACGTTACACCGGAGTACAAAAACAACAACCCTCATTAATCGGGAGGACAAGATCTCCTCTGGTCCATGTTCACCATCACCCCGACATGTGAAATAGAGTTACATATATTATAGTTCCTTATCGTAGCTATATTGATACGCTTAAAACAATCTGTGGTTATCGGAGCATTTTCCTCTGAACTCTGCTACGAGCTCAATAGAAGCTAATTAGCACATTAGCTCCCATTTCATGAAAATAAAGTTATTCTACACCGAGTAAAATCACGTTAGCGGTTTGCACCGCGGACTAAATGCAGTAGAGTTACTGTGGAAAAGTTATCTAGTATAATTATAACAAGCACACAGAACTTACGCTGAGTGGTGGACTGCTTGCGGCGGCGGCGGACGATGCCGGTGCGACCGGGAGATGAACGGCCGGTTCAGGCTCCGCGCTGCAGAAGAAGCGGTGCGTCCGTGAACTCCGTCCGTCTTCGGTGGAAGTTGGTGAAACAATCCGCCGTGAAATCCTACGATCTCCTTCAGCGTGGCTCTTCACGAAATCAATCCACCTCTTTTTCCTTCATCAGTAGGGAATTTAAATAGCGATGCAGCGCTGCTTTGGAGGTTCTTGCTTCCAGGAAAGATGCACTTGTGGGTGGAGGAAGACGTCCTGTAGCAGTTGGCTGATGTACAATAACAATCTGACTACGGCAGGAGTAGAACTGAAGTCCAGTGGGACGACCTCTTATGCAAATGAGCTCCAGGCTTTTACAGTGTTTCACCGTGTGAGAGGAGGAGCCATGCAGAAGGTTATATAAACCGGCTGTGAGCTAGCTCAGTGACGTGCTGAAGTTAGCTTTTAGCCCCGCCTAAAAAAAACCTGAGCTGAAGACGGATGAGAAACTGTTTAACGGTCTAACTCCACATTTCAGTGTGACAACGTTTTCAAATTTTGCACATGCTTTCAGCAACTCATTTCACACGTATATAATGTACTGAGAAGCAAATCTTGAAATTTGCTTTACAGCAACTTTAATATAAGGCAATTTGAGACTGTTCACAATACATTTAATATTAATCCATATTATAAAAGCATTAGTAATGTTGACTCAGAGGAAGTATCCCTGATTTCTTCCAGATCGACCTTCGAGATGACCCCAAGACCATTGCCAAACTGAATGACATGAAGGAGAAGCCCATCGCCACTGAGCAAGGACAGAAGCTGGCGAAGGAGGTACGTATGTTGAAATATAGTTATGCTGCCGGAGTAGAAAAAGCTTTTGCACTTTTTTTATTTGCACTTTCAGCATAGCAGAATCAAGCTTTCAGGTCCAGTTAGATTCCTGTGTGTTGACCTGACCCAGGAATGTTTCTGAAGGAATGTAATTTCTTCACGGAAATACTTGGAATCTGACCATCGTGCATTCTTAGACTTAAAATTAATCCAAGGATTCCTGGACGTCCAGTGGAGTTTCAGGCTTGAGGACAGAGACAACAGAAGCGGTCTGTGATTAATCACTACTATCAGGCAGAAAACAATAACAGTCAGCCTTATACAAATTATAGTCGAGATTCATTTAAACGTTGATATCACTGAAGTTTTGGTAACGTGACATAAGATTTCGATAAGATTCTTGTCTCAGAGTCAAGTTTTCAGACGCAAGCTCTTTGAAAATCAACTTAAATTAGAGCTATTTCCTTTTATATGAGAAGCATATTTTTTACCTGGGTTAATATTACCTAATGTTGCTGTCCTGTATGACAATTCTTCCATAATCCAAATCCAAATTAGAAATGATTAAATACTGGTCATAGTTATTTAACAACACTTACTGCTGTTCTGTTTGCAGAACCCCCTGGCGCTTTTCTAACAGTCCAAATTAAACTTTGCATCAGTTGCATGATAAAGTACTAGTATTCAGTTTAGCTATTGTGCTTAGTTTTTAAATGTGTATGTAGGTGCAAATAAGGTTATTTCTGATTGGCTGCAAATAAAAAAAAATAGGCATTTCAAATACTGTTCAACGTACAATAACTTGATATTCAAATATTTCTGTGGTTGAAAAAGCAATGAACATTCCTAAAGTGTCTCTGCCCGCTCAGCATTAGCAGCTAAAGTTACCTCATAGTTTCAACCATGGCCAAAACAAATGATATATTGTTACAATGCTAGCCATATACAATCATAGCATTAGGTTACAGGAACACACTCAGCCCTCCTGCATAGCAGTGCTGATCTCTGCCTCTTTGTTGCATTTCCTTAGTGGACCAGTGTTGAGAAATAGTTCAACATTTTAGAAATATCCTTTTCCACTTCCTTATATCAGTCTTAGATGACAAGATCAATCTGATGTCTGTTTGTTAAATGTGAAGCTGCAGCCGGCTACTGGTTATCTTAGCACAAAGACTGGAAATGAAGAAACTGCAAGCCTGGCTCTGTTTAATTGTAACAAAATCAACCTACCAGCTCGTCTAAAGCTCCCTGATTAACATGTTATCTGTGCTGAATACAGGCTGTGTTTTTTAAATGGCAGTATGCACTGGACTGTTTTCAGGGGATCTTGGTTGGTTGCTTAACAACTGCTGCCAACTGAGAATGAATGCCCCCACAATGAAATAGCAATTTGTAGTGAGTACACTTTTTTTTTTCTTTTTTTTTTTTTACAGATTAAGCTAACAGAATACAACATGTTGATAAGAAAACTTTAGAAGTGCTCGTCGGCAGTTTTTGTTTGTTATCTCTGAACAGATCCATACAAGCTGCTTCCACCTGTATTCAGTCTTTATGCTATAAACTAAACTAACCATACAGTGAATGAGGATGGTCGGTGCTGTGAGTGGACCAGCATGCCAGTGACGGAATGTGCACCTTCCTCTCAGCTTAAATACCAACATAGAGTCAAGTAAACTACATATTGGGAATGGAGCAACCGGGGGGGAAAAAAACTTTACCGTTTTGAAGCCTCAAGTTTGTCATTTCGGCCGTTGCCATCTTGTTTTTTTTATCCAGGTATTGCTATATTTGGACGAACTGGGGGTGGATCTGTCTGAGAACCTGAGGAAACTATGCCCTGCTGTCATATACAGGAAACCTGTCCACAGCCTAGGCCTGTCAATCAAACCAGGAACATCCCCAAACATACCTCTCTTTGAGGCCAAATTTGTATTAATTATGGGATTATTTTCAAATGGGCTGCTGATCACAGTCTTTTTGGAGCCAACCCCTAGTGGCCCTTGGTGGTATTGCAGTTTAAGGCACCTCCACATTGGCCTCACTTTTCAGACCCCAAAGCTACGTCCACTTTATATATTTATACAGTCTATGAAATGGGGGATTTAGGGCCCAAAATAAACGGGCTCCTGGCTGGAGAATAATAATTACCGTACAGACCTTTAAATGGAAAAGATCCACATATCTTATCTAACCATCTACAAGAATATGAATAACTGTACTTGCCAAAATGCTGAACAATTTTGACTGTAATAACTTTAAATACCTTGGTTGACCAGTGTGCTGAGCTGGATTGCTGTGACTGATGTTCTGTCCTTTCTTTCTCATCAGATTGGTGCATGTTGCTATGTTGAATGTTCAGCATTGACCCAGAAGGGCCTGAAGACGGTGTTTGACGAGGCCATCATCGCCATCCTGGCTCCCAAGAGAAAGAAGGGATCTCTGAAGAGAAGACTGGGACCCCGCTGCATCAACTGCTGTCTGATCACGTGATGCACAAACCCAGAGATCACTCAGCAGCCAACCACAAACCAAACCTGGACTGAAGGCAAAAGACAGGCAAAAGAACAAATGCACAGACAGCAGTCGAGACAAAAAGAGGACTGAAAACAAGAGCTACTTTTAAGCTGCAGTGCTCTTGAACAACCGAACCTCTCTCCTGCTGTCCAACATTGGGGTTGAGGATGCAGTTTACAACCAAAGGAGCACAAAGCCCAAGTCAGCCTCTTGTCCTAAAAGACTTTTGCCTCAAAAGTACCTTCTTTTATAAACATTTTTAATCATCTTTTTTCTGTATAATATTGTTGTATGCTGTCATACAAAAAAAGACAAAATGACATTTCAGTTTTAAGAGAAATGCTACATTTTATGGAGTTCATATTATTTGGTGGTTTTGGAAGATACGTGAATTTCTCAATGTAAGATCAGATGTCCAAACGAAGAGAGAAAAAAAAACCTGCAGCTGATAAATAATGTGAGGCAGACATAAGTGACACTGTGACAGTGCCCAGGATACATTTCTGGACATAAGGGCCCAGTTGTTTTTTTTTTGTATTTAAAACTTGCGCTAAAAAGACTCTGTTAACCCACAAAGTCTGCCTCCAATTATGTGTCAGTTGAGGACCTGCAAATTGTGTGGGTGATAACGTAAATCATCATAGCGAGATGACGTTCAGATGACAGATTTTGGACCTAGAAGTGTATTATTTCAGCATTTAAGAGTCTTGTTTTTTGCCTTATGGAAACTCCATTGTTTTATAGTGTGGCATGCCAAAACATACTGTAAGTTAAGACGGGGGCCGAGGTCTTCATCAGGAACTAAAGAGGTTTATTATCCATTTTTAAAATCTATATCATCCAGAGTTTATGATACTATATCTCTAGAATAGAGATCATTCAGTCTGTGCAGATAATATTTTAGCTGATAAATTACTTTCCTTTGTTTTAATTTTTGTTATCCTGCAATAATGTGTTTCCTTTTATCACCTTTAAGAAGGTTTTGAAGAGAGAAGAAGAGGGATATCATTCTAGAAATGAACTCTAATTCATATCAGCGTCCAAAGAACCAAATGCACACACTTTCATCAAAATCAGGTGGCCAAGATGATCCAGTACAAAATATCTAATGCACAACATGAAGCACAGTTGGTGCCACTTCATTTCCCAGCACATGAAAGCACATTCCTTTGCTTTTAAACCCTGTTTCTGTCCCTGAAAAGGCTGATTGAAGCACAGAAGATGCACACTCTCCCACCAGGCACAAGTACGAGCATAGCACACCATCTTACCACACAATCAGAGCAGATCACATCTCCAAAATCATATCACAAGGCTCCCCCCGAATTTCAGCTTTTAAGAAATACAGGAAAGAGACACTGTTTGGACAAACATCCTCACAGTTCTGAATATTTGGTCGCAGCTAGTTGCACCAGCTGTTAATAATTTAACAGAAAATTCAGGCGAATATAAAAACCTTCCAATTCAATGTGTTCAAACCTTCCATAACTCAATACCAGTAGCCCCTACAGGGCTGTGACTTGGGTATAAAACTGCAGAGTGTTACCTCCCAAAAGAGACCAAACTCATGCCTGTGCGAGAACAGCTTTCAATTCACTTTGGGTTTGTCTTGAGTGGGTGTTTCAGGCAAATTTAACTGGAATGTTAATAGGGTTATAAGTATAAGAAGAGATTTACATCTCGCTAGATTAAGTTGCACCAGAGAAAGTAGTTCATATGTGAAGATTAGCTGTCACTAAATCTTTACAGCCAGTAGCAAATAGCGACTACCATAATGTTTCCTATCTAATTTGACCTTACGCTTTGTTAAAATGCTGTTTAATAATTATATGAACTGAGCATATTTAGAATAAAATTTCCCCAAAACAACACCATATCCTAAAACTTACAAATTGTTATATCAATATTTTTGAATGGCAAAAAGAAAGCAGTTTTAGGTTCGCATAATCATAGACTGGCACCCAATTTTAGCCTCCTAAACGTTACGCTGTGTTCTGGCACTTGTGTTACAGTGATACTTTACAGATATTATCCCAATTAGTTCAAATTACTGAAGACTTTAGTAGCTGAGACGATTCTCAATTTTTAATGGTGTAACCTGATTTAGTGAATAACCATTTGAAACTAGCTCGTCGTGACCTGAACTTAGTTTATAAATAAGTTCAGTTTATGAATAGCTGGTGCAACCCAGTCTGTAGAAGTCAAACTTTTAATAGGATTTGAATCCATATTTAAGACAAGGAGGTCCCCACATGACTGCCATGAGGGATTTATATAATGTACGGAATTTTTAACAAGCACCACGTGCCACTTCTTTTGTTTTAGGTTATCCAACAAGAAATCATTGATCCATGCAATGCAGTCAGATTCTGTTCATTTTAAACAGACTGAGAGAATATGTCAAGTTTAGCAGGATGTAGAGAATAGTATAAATATACGAGCACTCCAAATAAGTGTATGCAACAAAGGTTTAAAGCTTACATGTCTATAGGTGCTGTAGGTAATAACTTGAGGCTGTCACTGAACTTTTCTTGGAGGCCAAACATAAAAAATATCAGCTCTTTTTCTTTTTATGCATTTGTTATGGGCTTTTCTAACTTTTTTTTTTTTTTAAGATATTAATCAAAGGTGCCAACTCTTGCTGTTAATTTTCTGTTCAGAGTCAGATCTGATGGTTGATTAAAGCTTTAATGTAAAAGGTGCTCCTCCTCTCTGTCCCAGCCTGCATTGTATAACTGTCTTTTTGAGCAGCAGAGATGACTGCAGCGTGAACAGCGTTCTCTCGCGGACGTTTTTTGCTTGCTTACGTTGTGTGAAGGTCCACCCTCAGGATCCAGGACCTAGAAGTGCCACAGCCATCAATGCATTCTCCCATTGATTTTCCTCTATTCTCAATAAATGTGTTTACTGTGTTAATAAGATGGCTTGGGGGTTTAACTTAGTGTCAGATGTTCTGCAGAACGCATTTGTGAAATTAACTTTTACAGTGTTTATTCCTGGAACGAAGGCCTTTCATGTTCATAATGGGTCAGACATCACTGGGTTGACTTGATAAGCAGGTCAGCAGAATTCAATTACATCTGAATCAAAAACATATTTAATGTTCACAGTTTACTTTTATATTCTGAACCTTTATAAGGAATTAAATAGTTTTTTTTTTTTCAGGTTATCATTCAGATGAATTGTGTTGATCTCTGGAGCGTGAGCACCACTCGCTGGGTGCAGATTTGTTTAGAACATTTCTCACTTCTGAGAAGGACAATAGACAGCATTTACATTTAAATTCTAATCTGATTCACATTTACTTAGAGTCCTTTAACCATTGGACACTTAATATTAGCAGATAAGCAAACTGCCTTTGTGTTTATTGCCACAGATCAAAGAGATGCATCATCAGAAGCTCCTGTTTGGCACGCCATGTTCTTAATTGTCTGGGTTTGTAATGTTGCTGCGTCTGCCTGCCTATCCTTCAACTACACAGCCATTTTGTCTGCATAGGAGAATAAATACCACACACCGCTGTATAAAAATATTTAGAAATTACAACCAGCATGACTAGTCATAAAAGCATACATCATACAGCACATCATTCATAATTACTATCCGCCTACAGTTATACACAATATGACAAGATGTTTAAATGAATGTAACTTTCTGAAAATAATCTTGAAGCACCTTTTTAGCCACTGCTTCATATTTAAATTATTTTTTTAGGACAAGTTCTTTGCATGTGATATTTTGACTGTCTTAACAGAACTAAACAAAAAAAGGTATCAGCTGAAGAAAAATCACACAGAAGCAGATGCACACATAGAGAAATCCAAAAGTGTTAAGTGTTAGTAGACATCTCCCTCTACCAACCTGGTATCACGCTTAAGATTGTGATACACCCGACAGGCTGTCGGGTGTATCACACACTTAGGTGTATCACACTAAGAGGACATCGTGTCTATGTCACGTTTTGCCTACCTTGGCCTGAAAAAGTGTATGATCATAGACAGGAGATTGGGGTGGTTGGATGGAACAAAAACAGGACATTCACCCAGATTAATCTACGAGGAAGCAAAAATAGGTAAAATGATGTACAGTAAGTAATGACATCAAAACGCTTTATTTCCCCTGTACCACAGAAAAGAACTCCTCCTGTGTGTCTTTGGATCTTTTTGGGAGGTTTAAGACACTTGTCATGCACATGTGACTGAAATTCAATAAGCATAAAAGGGCCTTTATGCTACAAGTACATGATTTAAACAGATTAATTTACTGTATATGAGTAGATCTCCATGTTATATCCAAACAGTGGGGTTATCACTCTGTATTTTGTGTGGCTCATAATATTCAGGAGGATTGAATCTCAATCATTCATGATCATGCAATTAATGCTCGGTATCAAAATCCAACTGAATATCTTTTTTTTTCATTTCTCGTTTTGTTTTTAGTGTGTGTGTGTGTGTGTGTGTGTGTGTGTGTGTGTGTGTGTGTGTGTCTTGTCATCACTTACGTGGCTGATCAACCTCTTCCTTGTTTGAGAGGCATATTCTGAGACACTACTTTGAAACAAAACAATAAAGATCTGAGGAATAGGAAAACAAATGTCTCTGTTCAGGAATTCAAAAAGCGCTGTAATTAAATGACTTTGCCAAAAAAGGTCACTATATGACGTTTACAAGACAACAAGTCAATGTCCTTGACAACCCTTCTTTAAAGCTAGCATCGATAAAGACATCAGCAGAGATGAAAAAAACATTTCTACATTCTTTCTTACTTTCACAAATAATGATTGAATATGAAAAGAATCCAGCACATTGCTGTACATCTTGATTAAATGCATTAAAACGAGCACAACAAGCTTTCAGCATATGACATTTCTTTCATGACTTTGGTTAAGCATTACAGTTTGATTCGCTGTATAACATGGTGGTTAACTTCTTCCATGTGATGGGACACTGGAGATCAAAGATCTTGAATCATTACAATAACCCTATAATTTCCCAAGAGGAGAGGCATCTCAACATGCACATGTATTTCAAATTATCTCACAGCTGATGCTAACCATGAACAGATCCTGTGACATCAGTGTAAATAATCAAGAGCCTTATGATCTGGGCTTCAGCCACAGAGGAAGATGACAGGAGATCAAAATTAAAGGGTATAACAATCTTCATTTCACTGACATGTTTGATATCAATAACCCAATCTACAGTGCAAATACTTCTGCAGTGCTATCATACAGTAACACCAAGTAAACTCACCTATAATAGGAAATGTAACTCAGCAAAATGTCAGCTAGAAGCATGTGATACCACTGTCTGCTAAACGATTACCCTTATTGGAGAACTGTGACAAGGACAAGTGAATACATCCCATGGCAACTGTTGACTTTTTCAGCAAATCTGAACAAAAAACTTGATTCTGTTTGAAACAGAACCTACAGATAAAGGTGATATACTCAAACAAATGACACATACAGTTTACATTTTGTGCTCATTTTCATAAATTTGATCATTAAAGATAACAGAAAGGTCACATGGAAAGATAAAAGCAACTCTACATTTATCACACCTTCAAATCCATATAATTAGAATCAAGGGTTCTAGATTAGGGAGCCAATGTTAAGAACCTCTGACAGGTAGAACTTGTGTTATTTAAACCTCTGATATCTAATGTATGATGCTTTCTTTGCCACTGAACTGTGTGGTATCATCATTCTAAATAAACCGTCTTTTTTTTTTTTTACAGATAGGATACATATATACTTATTTGATGACAGTACATTTCCATGAACAGTGACATTGCATCTCTTCATCTTTTTCACATTTGAGGCACTGATCTGGAATATTTGGATTGAACTTGTGGAGTTAGATGCAGTAACATTACTGTGCACAGTAAATGTTTGAATCTGGTATTTATAGTTGAAGTTCGAGAGTGTAAACAACTGTGTCTTTTACTTGCTGACAAATGCTGCAAATGAGGAAGTGGCAGAACAGAGGACAGACGTTTGGTAATTACCATTAAATGCTCTTCTTCTAATGCTAAATGATGTGCGTGCATAGTGTTGAGTGGCTTGCTGAATAGAATTTCAACACGTGACTCAAAACGTATCTGCACATGGCAGATGACACATGATCAACCCACATACACCGGAGATAGACGTGTTTGTTTCTGACATGCTAGACTGAAAATTACTGTCGTAATTTCTTGTTGAAACAATTGTGACAACTTCAGAATCCTAAGAGTGCATCATGGTGAAAATAAATGACTCTCCTTTCAGTCAAACTTGCCAACTCCATGTCCTTTTTCCACAGGCCTCCATCAGTGCCAGCTGAAAGGCAGCTATCAGCAAAGCACGTTAGAAATAGCCAACCATCAACAAAACACATACAATCTCCGCGTTTGTGCAGTTATTTCTCCTTACAACACACATCCATTACTAAAGTGCAACTGTATCATATTGGTTTAAGTAATGAAGAGACCCTTATTATCGTCTCTTTAGCTGCTGAGTGAGCCGACTTTTGTCGTTTTCCCAGTCGTCAGTTGTGTGCAGTGAAAACCAGTGCATAAAATTTAGATTAAATACCCTATTGAAGATCAGCTCAAACTTCACCCTGCTGACTGTCTTGTGCTTCAGAGGGATGCTGGTGTCTACCCTCATAACGTCAGGGTTCACTTACAGGAGCCTACATTCATCAAAACGAACCTAATGCATAAATTCTATAGTCACATGATCCACTGATGGATCTCCAGTGTGGTTCTTTACATCTGAAAAGTCTTCATTTTTTTCAGTTTTTAAATGCTCTATAATTAATACTTAATTTCACATTGTCATAAAAAAAAAAAATCTAAATTCATGGCTGACCAAATAGCTGTTTTATGGTGTGCTCATTTAATCATTTTTAATAGTCTGTGGCCATGCTGATGTGTCCAAAACACTACATTCCTCTGAGCTCTAACTTTACTGCACAAACAGAAAAGTTACCGGACAAAACCCTTTATGACTTTTAATTACATGATTTTGCTTTACGTAATTTTGATTCATAAATCTATCCCGTTGGGCATTGTCGCTGGAGGCCCCATTAATGGCTGGTGTGCTGACTGTCACGATGCAGCCGTGACTAATGATGCAGTAAATTAAAAAAATTCTTCACGCACATGTTTACTAAATTAAAGCTACTTTTAACAGAGGTGATCGTTTAGGGGATATTAATTTCAAAAATAAATTGGCAAAATCATGAGATGCACTGATAAAGATGATCAACCAGCACGACAAAGGACGCACAGTGATGGACAGAATCATGGGTAGAAATATGTTGTAGATGAAGGGACAGGCAGCATGACCGCAGACTATTTCATACTTTGGGAGCCCTCTGCTTGACTTTATTCCATGCTGCAGGCAGTTGTCATCTGCCTCCCTCCACTGACTTCCCTCCAGCCCTCAACTCAGACTAATCGAGCTGCTTGTCCTGACTGTAATCTCCCATCGCAGCCACAGAGAGCTCTGCAGTTCTTCGCCCTGACTGATCCATTCAGCTGGAGTTTCATCATTTTTCTCTTCTGTTAATGTCCTTTTGAATTCATTACACTTACATTTTCATTCTTCCTTGATCACCTTCCTCGCTCAGTATTTGTCATTTTAACAAACACTTTCACACCGTATCGAACTTTTCACAAGCAGTAAAAGGACAAAGGTTCTGTAAAAGACCTGAAGACAAAAGGATTCCTTTGTTTATTTTGCATCACACTGTGTGGAAATAGAGTGATTATTTTAGATCATATAAACAGCTTATAAAATACAGTAAACCAATAAATACTGCTTATTCATGAGTTATAATGTGCTCTTTATTTCCAGGATTTAAAAAAATAAATAAAACTGACAACAAGCTGACTTCTGAACATCCCCTGAAAATTGAGTATTGTTTAAAATTGAATGCCGCAGTAAATCAGGTCTGCACTTAAAGCTAAATAAAATTATACTTTATTGTGAAATACAACCATAAAATCTGAAGTAAATGGAAGTTTATGTAATGCATAAATCAGCAGATTTAGTGGTTGGGACAATTATACATAGTAAGTTTGATGTTGATGGACTTTGTTTCTATCTCGCTGCCACAAGATGGCAACCCTTCCTTTGTCACCACATGAACATCCCATTAGTTCTCTACATCCAGATTTCCTGTACACAATGCATTCAAACTGGAACTGAATTACTTAAAATTGTGTTTTTCTTTTCTTTTGAACTTCTTTTCTTTACATATGTACTTTGAATGTATTACTTCTTTCTAAAATGCATGATTGCAAAGCAATAAAATTTGTTTCAAATACATTGTAGGAGTTGCTCCCAGATTAAAAGCAGTGCACACTGTTTGATGAATAGTTCACAATTAAGAATAAAAAAAACGAACTAAATATGAACAGCAGTTTTCCAATGATTTGGCATGAGGCTGTAATTACAATGTTAGACAGGGTTAAAGCAACTGTTGGTTGGCTGGACTACAAAACATAGCTTGGTAGGGGCTCATCATTTCTTTTAAAAGGCAATCATTACAAAGAACTCTGGAAGCACACTTTTGAGGTGCAAGCACATAATTTGGATGCTTTGACTATAATGTACGATCTGCGCGTCGCACTGAGCAATCCTGATGTACTCTTCTTAGTCACTTTACAAAGAAACAGAACATGAAATACTAAACACCATCCTAAACCTCCCTTCAATATCATGTCTGATTTATATCCAAATCTATTTCTGTACTGAGAGACCGCCCGGGCCCGAATATTAGCTGTCAGCACTTGTGACTTGTTTTTGTTTATTTGGATGTAAGACTAGTTGCCTGCGGCAATAAATTAAGTTTATTAGTATCTAACATTATTCTGTGACTGACGCATTGCTTGAAACTTTCAACATGATCCCGGTAAAATAAACTCCACCTCCTGCTCTTTAAGTCACTGGTAAAAAAAGGTTTTCATACAAATAGTCAGATAAGCTGGGACAATTTGCTCTTTTTAGTTGAAGACACATTTCTCATTTGTAGAAGTGGTGTGAATGTCTAACACTGTGAGAGCTCTCTTCGTCTGAGCCAGCTGAATCATTCACCCTGGACTCCACAGCGAGTTATCATATCCTGACTGTGGAATTGCTTGCAGATGACACAGCAGCGACCTGGTAGGAGAGGTCCATGTTGACTAAAATAGTGTGAATCACTCCTGGCAGAAGAATCAGTGCTAATGCTATTCTCTTTCATTTCCTTTCATAAGCACAAATTAGATCAACATCTCGGAGATGTAAAAGCTAATGTGTTCAGACTGCTGGTGATTTCCCCAGAACTCAACCTCAGCCCCAGCGAACTACTACATTACTCACACCACTTCCACTTCCCATTACGCCTTGTGTCATGCGCTCATGAACGACTTGACTCCACAGGATGACCTCATGTGTGGAGGCAAGTGACTATGAATGCTCTTTTGAGACATTTTAATAGTACAGGCTATGACACACATCCACTGATTTGCAGCACTTGAGGAACTGAGAAGTTGAATAGAATAAGTGTTTTACTTCATTTAGCACAAATACATACTCCAAATTAATTCATTTATTTCTTGTTTTCTTTGTGCATCTATTAATAACTTTGTACTGTGCTTTAAGGTCTGACATGGCCAAGATTAACCAGCTCAGAGGCCCTAAATTCTAATTATTTAGGAAAATCACACATTGGAGCACAAAACTGAAATAATAAAGATCTTAATGCTTGTTTTTGACACATGAAGTCTCTTCAGGACAGGCACTGGTGATCAGAATAAAGGGGCACTTGTTTCTTAAGGCCATTAAAAGTCAGTTATTCTTAGGCTTTGATGGTGTAGCTGTTTTGGACCATGCCAATGTAACAAATTTTCATTTTAATTTAATTTTAGACGCTAAGCCTTTAATTTTCCAGGGTCCTGAAGTTTTGGGCCACCAGAGTCTTTGCCTGCCTTGCCCAGCTGGTAAACCAGCCTTGGGTATGATGATAATTAGAGGCACATTGGTGGGAATAATGTGATTATTGTGGTCATACTTGCACATTCTTTACTTATGACTCTGTATAAATAAAGTACTTGTGAAATTAAACCGTCCTCTTTGTCCTGTGGTTTCATTCACTTCACGGCCAGAGTTGGCTTTCTCACCCTCCTGACTTCACTGAGCCAGTGGTCCGGCCCGACCGGGACACCAACCAGCATCACTTCACCTCTCCACGTTTCCAAGTCGCAGCCAGCGGAGGATCCCGTCCTCCTCTCTCCGCTCATTGGTGACACGAGACGCCCGTCACGAGGAGCCTGCTCCGGGGCATTCCCTATCCGCGTGCTCCGTCGGAAGTGCTCGTGCTTTCCCTTCGCTCCATTGGACCGAGGCGCTGTCGGTCGGTCGGTCGGTCGGTCGGGCTCCCTCACGTCGAGCGCTGTCCGCCTCTCCGGCTCCGTGTCTGCTGAGACCGCCGTCGTATTGGTTGCTGGAAGCAGCAGCGACCAGGGCAGAAAAGAAGACCCCCACCATGATGAAGAACGGGCTCCCGCGGCGCTCGAAGAATGCCTTGGCTTTTAAATCATTTTGACCTGTTTTAAAAAAACAAAAAAACCACACATTTTTTTTTCCCTAAATATTCGGGATGGTACCATCACGTCTCCGTGTACCTTCAGTGCTTTCATCCGACACCGTGGTCCGCAAGGGGGATCTATGCCTGACTTCTCTTAATAGCCATTTTTTGCAGACAAAGAGAGCAGTTGAATAAAGCCTTTCAGAAGGCACACGGGTAAGATATGAATTCCAGAAACAAACTATTACTTGACCAGCATGTCTCGTGTGTCTACTCGGCACCTCCAAGCATCACACCACCACCACCTGCTTCATTTGTAAAAAAAAAAAATTAAAAAATTGTCGATTTCTTTCAGAAGCTAACATGCTAACAGCCGCTAGCCAGTCAGTTAGCCAAAGCTAACCCGAACGCTAGAAACCCATTCTGGGGAATGCTAACAGTTAGCATTTCTGACAGCTCGTAAGCCTGACCCGTAACTTAACGATATCTGTTGCCAACTAACACTTGAGATATTTCAAACTTGTTTCTGTCAAATATTATACATCTGACGGGAGTTACCAAAGCAAGCTTGGCACATGTAAGCTTGGATAACGTTTACCTTCGCGTCTGTAGGCTCATTTAACGGTGTGGTGAGGCTGGCTGTGGGTCGTTAACGGGTTAGCAAGTCGGCTAACTTGGCTGCGACCAGAGAAAAGTGGGGCCTCCACAACCCTCAAAGGCCCTCAACAGCTCCTCTAGAGCAGCCAGGAAAACCTTAGAGCTCCACAGTCGTGGCGTCTATTGACAAAAAGGGTCAAACATCCTTGTGGTCTTTCGTGGGAGCTCACATTAGTAGAGCTGCTGTACACGTTCATCTGTGACCAGGTTACATTGAAACGTGGGACAGCGTTGAACTGTAGGATAAATGAAGGTGTTCGGGTTAGGGTGACTCTTTCTATGTTCAAATACGTGTTAAGATATGGTTTTGATGTTCAATTGAGCTGGCTAATAAATGTTTTAAACTGCCCTGCATGTTTTTGATTATATTTGTACTGTAAGCGACTAACAAAGCTACACCAGGGTAAAATGATTATCATACAAACACCATGTTAATGCACATTTGAAGAACAATGCATTATTGAGTTTCAGGAATATGAATGCATATTCTGCCTCAATTTGAAAGGTTTATCTTTAGGCACTAATCGATTATGTGTCAGTTTTGCAAAGGGTAGAAAGATGTATCATTTACCGCATCAACATTTCTATGAAAACTTGTAATATTTGTTCAGATTTAAATGATAGCAGTACGAGTCAGTGTGTTGTATCAGTTATTTACGGACCCTTTATGGCTCTCTGCCATCTTGCATATCTTTCAGAATGTAAAGCGCTGCAAATATCTCATTAACTCTGGTCTGGTCTGAGCAGAGAAGGCGTCCTCCCTTAATCTTGTCCTCTCTCCAGCCGTCTCTTAGATCAGTATGATCCCCAGGAGAATGGGTGTGTTGGGCTGCCGGAGACCAGAAGTAGCCTAGTTCTGTTTCAGGACAGCTCAAAATGGATGTGGACTGGCTTGCACTATTGGTGTGGCCATTGTTATCAATAGCAACAGTCATAGAGTTGTTAAGGAGGACTCTCACTTTTAAATGAGCTGAAAATTCATAGTTGTAGACAGAAATCTGCAATATGGGATGCCCCTGTGTTGTGTGTCGCCTTGTAGGTGACGTGTATGCTCATTATGACAAGTGTTGAACTTCATTACAGCAAAGTCATAACATGGTTCGGCTATTCAGACATACAGTTGTTGGACAACTGTCTTTACATGAATTAAATGCACTGACCTGAAAGGTAGTGATTCATAGTAGAGCTTAAATGATTGACTCGTCAAGTAAATGATCAACAGAAAATGTATCACCAACTAGTTTGATATTTGATAATTCTATCTGAATATTGTTTTTCATGAAAAAAATGCAGACATTCTCTGTTTTCAGCTCCTGAAATGTGACAACTCTCTGGTTCTTGTTGGATGGGACAGAACAAGACAATTCAGGCTGCACTGTTGGCTTTAGGAAATACTGATCAACATTTTTCATTATTTTCTGACTTTAAAGACCAAACAATAAATTGATCAATAAAATAATTGATAACGTAATCAATAATGAGGAAAGGGATTAGTTGCAGCACTAATTTATGAATACCAGTTGTCACTGTGCAACTTAAAGAATATGTCTGTTCTTGTCAGCTCAATCTTTTGAATTCTTGAATACATTTTATCAATGGAGAGTTAAGCTTTGAAAAGGTGTCAGAGTTGACGTGGCTAAAATAGACAGACAAACTGTTATGTGGTTATTTGTTCAAAGTGTGCGCATGTGGAGTATCGTCCGCAATGTGGTGGAGAGTTCAGATGGTATTATGCTTGGAGACAATTAATAGTAGTATAATTTCACTAATAGTTTTTGAGAACCTGTTCCTATTTAGTCATGATTGTTCTTAACTGTAACTTGTCATTGTTTGTATTTTTGAGCTGATTAGCAAGATGATGGGCAAAATACATCAACCCGGGTGGAAAATCCAGGCTCTCGAGATGCTGCTGATATGACTTTAGTCTCACAGTTCCAGTTTATCTTGTAGGAAAGAGACAGCAGGGTGTGGACACACAGTTTTAGTTTGTACTGGGGCTGGGCAATGTGGACAAAATAAAACAATATCCCAATATTTTGACAAAGTACATCATGTCAATATTGTTGGAATGACTCTTGTCATTAGTCTGATGAAATGGATGAAATATAGCCTTTAAATATTAAAGATAAAATGTACTGCAGATATTCAAGATCAAAGATGATATCTTGTCTCATAACACAATATTGATATAATATTAAGATATTTTCCTGCCCTAGTTTGATTATAGTGACGGTTGTTTGCCGTCTAAAATTGAATTGACTTAATCGTTGTCATGTTGTCCCTTTGATGAAATGTTTGAGTGTCTGTTTAAGTTGAGCAGTTTGACCTTAAAGTATTTTATATGTGAGTCTATTAGTGTGCTATCCTGCTACAAGACTGAAATCTTACTTATGACTAAAAGGGCCATTCCTGGTATGTTTGAAGATGTATAGAATACTACGACTTGAATGATAATTTTGATATGATTTACCTTTAAAAAAAACTCGTGAATTTTTGTGATCAAGTCTAAATATTTGTTAGTAGTTTGCTGTAAAATTGGTCAATTGGTCAAATTTGCAAGTCGAAGAACAGAAAAAACCCCCGTTATAGTCCTAAAAGTGCCGTAGCTTTACAAAATAGAATTTAAATTGATATTTTGACCACTAGAATTCTCTGGAGGAACTGATTAATCACGTAGTCTATAAAACATCAGAAAACAAAAAATGGCACATCTCGCAGCACAAATGCAATGCCATCAAACAGTCACTTAAATTGTAATTCAACTACGAGAGACCTCTCCATATGACTACGTAATGAAACCATTTATTTACCAGGTTTTGACAAAGATTTTAGTGCAGACTCACACCGTGTGTGATTGCGGCCTGTGCAAATCTTTGCAGTGCACTCTGCAGGAGGGCGTCTGAGCCTTCCCCGGTAAGGAGTCCTGAGACCCCCGGTGGAGCTGGGGAGGCAGTGGGTGCCTGCAAGATGAGCCGGAGGAACAACGAGGAAGGGCCGCCATATTTGAATGAATTGAGGCGTAATAGAATGTGTGACGCATGCAGTTCTTGGATAAATGGGAGGCAGGAGGAGGAGGAAGGTGTGAGTGAATCGGGCTCAGTCTCATTGTTGAGTTGCAGTAAAGTTTTTAAGGCCGAGTGGAGCAGCAGATTCTTACATTGAGAAGCTGAAACCCTCAAATGTTTTGGATTGCATAATCGATTAATCAACCTGCTGAATGTGCAGCTCTAAGTATAGCTTAACCAAGATTTGCTTAGTTGGCACAATATTATTCAGGCATCATGGTGCAACTGTAGCTCTATACAGTGGATACTTCGCTTAACATCAGGAACTATTGGAGCTTGTATCAGAGCTTGTACTATGGACACAGTGTAGGCGATTATGGCATCCACCTTTTCCTGTTCCGTTTGATAAAAGCATTCGAAGTCTGTGGTTCTTTGTTAGTGCAGCACTGATCAGCTGACAGCAATCATGAAAAAAAATTGTTTTGGACATTAGTAAGGTCACATGTTACACAGGGGTGAGCAAAAGGACTAATGGTAATCTTAAGTGACAACATAATGTCATTCAAGTAATAACAACTTTTTGTTTTTAAATTCTAAATTGAATAATTGCTCATTCCATTAAAATATGGCTTCAATTAGAAAAACATGCATTTTATATTTCAGATGTTTAATGATTAGTATTTTGACCAACAACTGATAATAGTTATTGACAAATTGTATTACTAAATTACAAAGGAATGCATTTCATCTTTGCAGTGGTGGGTTTCTGCCCAGTGGTGCAGATTAGTAATTCAAAAAACCATCACTGCAACATGACAAGCAATTGCAAGGCCAACATTTAAAAATGAAGAACATTTAAAGTATAAGCAAGATTATCTGCCATTTTCCACGATTGATATTAATGACCAGGTTACTATGGAAGCAGATACTGTAGGAAAAATGAATAAAAAAAAAAAAAATTGAATTTAGATGCATCGTAACTGATGATGATTCAGTAATCTAGTTGTGGCCGCAGCACAGAGCAGCTTGCTAAATATAAGTATTTCCAGTGAGAAAGAGTGAGTGGATTGCAGTGATGACATAGGATTCATTGTTTAGAGCACAGATGAGGTTTTAAACGCACCCTTGAAACAAACAAACCAGCTTAGTGATTTGGACTTTGAACCCAATTTAGTTTTTAGTGTAATTAACTTGCAGCATGCAGATGTTACAATGATGGAATCGGTCAGGGAACGGTTCCTTAAATGTGAGCTTGCTAAACTGACATTTGGTGCCGGAAAGCCTGTGAAGGATTACTTTGCTTTAGATGCTGATCATTTCCAGTTTATCATTGGAAGCCAGAGGTGATCGAATCAGGGAGGAAAGGCAGTTGCGATGGATTTTTATTTATTTTTTACTGGCACGGTCCCTTTAGAGAATTAAAGAAATGGAGCACATGTCACATGTATCGATAATGTTTATATGGAAGGCTGTTTTAATGATGTGGTCTGTCAGAGACATCATGAGGAATTTTATGATCGACATAGAACTGCCCTCAACAAATCAACTTAATCAGACGTGCTGAAGGCCAATCTGGTTTTCTTTGCATCACATAACTGTCATAGCTGACAGTGGAGATAAGCATGTCTTAAACTTCATGTTGGATTTTGTTGCATTGTTGTCTTTTTACGTAACTCATTTCTACGAAAAAAAGGAACAGAAATATTTGTATGAAGACTTGCAAAGCTGTTCTGTTGAAGACATTTTGCATAATTGCTAGTTTTTCAGGTGTCTCACTGTATGCTGCAGTTATGTTGATTTACTCCCAGTAGCAACATGTGTACCCCAATAAATCCATAAAGTGAGGATACTCCGTCAGAAACAGGAAGGGAAATGCAGCATTATGGAGCCCTTGGAGACTTCGTGCTATGCAGGGCCACCTACCTGTGGTGACACTGTAAAATGTTAATCATTCGAATGCAGTCTGGTGCGACTACCTTCAAATCCCTGTCAAATTCTAGCAGAGTGATAAATCAGCAGCATATGTGCATGTACATGTGCCCTGTCTGCTGCTGCTGCTGTTACAGGGAAAGTTTTTGGTCAGGTCTAGACTGGCTCTGTAATACAGTACATACCAGCAGATCAGCTGTGAGCAGATCCTGGGTTCATTTATAGCCGTGGCCTTGTGTCCCTGCACGTCTGCCTGGCAACTCCTAACTCTGCTGTTCCAACGACTCAAGCTCAGCCACCTCTCAGACACTTTGGCCCCGTTATACTCTCACCATGTCTAATTACTAGATACACAGAAGGCTGGGGAATTTAACTGTAGGACATTCCCTATGTAGCTTGTAACTCAGTGTTAAATGCAGGTGCCGTTGCGAGAGTTCTTCACCTGTGGCTTTATCAGCTTTGTCTCCTGTTCTTTTCAGGTCCCAGGGGCTCCTGTTAATGAAGAAAGTGGGCAACATGTGGAGCAACCTGAAGAGCAGATGCCAGACACTCTTTCACAACAACAGTTCAGGACCCGGTGAAAGCAGGGTGGAGGCCGATACCGTCCACTGCGTGGTGGATCTGGGGCAAGGAGGCAGCTCAGGTGAGGCGCAGGTATCGGGAGCCTCGAGCCCATCACGGAGCCTCCTACCGGTGCCAATGGTAACAGCGGGGCGCCGCCATCACAACTGCGTGTCGGACATCCCACAGATTGTAGAGATCACCATCGACAAGGACACCGAGGATGTGCGGGTGGGGTCAGGGGGTGTCCCCCTGGCCCGCAGAGACTCCTATTCCCGTCATGCTCCGTGGGGGGGCAAGAAAAAACACTCATGTTCCACCAAAACCCAGAGCTCTCTGGAGGCAGACAGGCGGTCCGGGCGCTTACGAGGAAGTGGGAACCGGAGGGAGAGGCGCTACGGAGTCAGCTCCATCCAGGAGATGAACGACTCTGTATCTGGAGGACGCAGTCTGAATGCCCGGTCTCTGCGCCAGCGGCTAAGTGAAACGGTGGGGTTGTGCTTACCCCTGCCGGCTCGCAGACGCTCGCGCTCTTCGAAGAACCCTGTCACCTCCAAACGTAAGATTCACCTGACGGAGCTCATGCTGGAGACCTGCCCCTTCCCACCAGGCTCAGACCTCGCTCACAAGTGGCACCTGATCAAACAACACACAGCACCAGTCAGCCCGCATTCCTCCACTGCCCTTCTAGATGCCTTCGACCCGGCCCACCCCTCTCCCGAGGACGAGGAGGAACGTCTGCGCGAGCGCCGTCGACTTAGCATCGAGGAAGGTGTGGACCCGCCACCTAATGCACAGATCCACACCCTGGAGGCCTCAGTGCCGGGCTCCTCTCTCTACAAACTGGGACCAAAGATGGCTCCTGGCATGGGAGAGGCCTCTGGGGAAACCCGGGCCTCCGGGCCTGGCAGCTCTGTAGGTGCTGGATCATCAGGAGGATGTGGGCCAGTGTTGGGGGCTGCAGCATCAGCATCAGCATCAGCATCAGCCCAGGACTGTGACTCTGAGGAGGATTCCACCACCCTATGTCTGCAGGCCAGGAGGCCCAAGCAGAGGCATGCCTCTGGGGACGGTCACCTGAGCCGGCAGCAACCTGGTCCCTGGAAGGTTCACACCCAGATAGACTACATCCATTGCCTGGTGCCAGACCTGCTGCAGATTACAGCTCTGCCCTGCTACTGGGGCGTAATGGACCGCTACGAGGCCGAGGCACTGCTGGATGGGCGGCCAGAGGGCACCTTCCTGCTGCGTGACTCGGCCCAGGAGGACTACCTCTTCTCTGTTAGCTTCCGACGTTACAATCGGTCCCTGCACGCACGCATCGAGCAGTGGAACCACAACTTCAGCTTTGACGCTCACGACCCTTGTGTTTTCCACTCTTCCACCGTCACCGGTCTGCTGGAGCACTACAAGGACCCCAGCGCCTGCATGTTTTTTGAACCGCTGCTAACAGCGCCTCTCCATCGGACCTTTCCCTTCGGCCTGCAGCACCTGGCACGAGCTGCCATTTGCCGCTGGACCACTTACGATGGTATAGGCTCTCTGCCGTTGCCCCCTGCGCTGCAGGACTTCCTCAAGGAGTATCACTATAAACAGAAAGTACGAGTTCGCTGGTTGGAGAGGGAACCGCCACTCAAGGTCAAATAGGGCGGGCTTCCCCATCGCCTGCACACACACTGCAGGAGGATTACAGAACTTAAGAAATTCCTCACCAGCCAATTTACTGACATGGCTTTCTCTCTGGTGGGGGATTGAATTTAAGTGTAACAAGCTATACAAGATTCATTCTAATCTTTGTTTTAGTTATTACTTACATCACAGAAAATACATATGATTATATTCAGTATAACGCTGTCTGGCAAGCACATGTCTTTGTGTTGAACAGGTTGTTTTTGACAGTGAGGGAAGGCACAAATATCAGTGCTTTGTGTCTTTTCCTCTCCTGCTTTGTGCTAAATGTCTGCCTGATCCCACAACATCACCCTGCCTGTAGACCTGCCTGCATGCCCCGCCCCCTCCCCCCCGCCCTCCCAATGCCCCCGTTCATCCCCAATCGCTATTTAGGCCCAGATGGCTACGTTGTACAGCTCACTTTGTGCTTTCTCTACTTTAAAAAAAAAAAAAATCTTCCTTAGCTTGTCAAAGCACCTAGTGGAGCACCTTCCTGGGAGAAGGTGTGTGTGTGTGTGTGTGTGTGTGTGTGTGTGTGTGTGTGTGTTGGGGGGGTGTTGAGAGGGCATCTGGAGGTGCTATTAGTATTTTGCAGTCAGAGCTCGTCCCATGGACGGAGCCACATAAGGCACATTTTTTGCCATCTCTTTGCATGAATGAGCATCAGCCAGAGATGAGGACAGATTGTGAGAGGGTCCATAGAGTTCGGGACAGCACATCAGGGAAATAAATTGCTTTCTAAGGACTATAGATTAGTCCTTAAAGAACACTAGTTCCTCCTTTTAAGCAGTAATGGTGAGTGATGAGGTGAGTGATGAATAATAAATCAGTCTACTGTGTCCTATTTACTGAGCAAGCTAAACATGTCAGCTTTATTCCTGCTGTGCTTTTGAAACACGAAGAACGGATTGTCAGGAAATAGTGAGACAATTCTTGCCATTGTTACAGTTGTCAGAGCAGTCAGGGCAGAACAACTCTGTGCAAACTATTTTGCATAAATGAACGCAGTTAAATTCTTCCTGTATAAAATATAGGTTAACATTTGGGCTGTCTGCTGTCTAGTTCAGTTTGGTACATGCTTCTTTAACCCATTACGACTCGAAGCATCCTTAAAAATCTTCTAAACCCCGAAGCCTTGTTGAAAGCCACCTCCTCAAACCTGAGGAAAGGCTTCAACCTAAAGCTTCTGTAGCAGATGGAAACGTGAAATAACAAACGTTTAAGAGCTTAAACTTAATGAAATTATTGCATTTGCCTTTTATTATTGTGGTCTTTCGGTCTGTCTTATCAGCTGCCTATAAATTAGTCTCGTGATAACAGTGAAGAGTTCACTGTCGGCTGAAGTCTGCATGGACTCCAGAGGGTTGACGTTCGGATTCAGCCTCTGTCACATGTTCAACCTCGTTGCTCCGTCTATAAGGTCCAACGATGTCATCTCAAACACACTCGCGCCCCCTGCTCCGAAAGGTATATACAAACAAATATTGCGTCAGGTCTAAATGGGTTTAAGTTCAGCATCTTTTGGTGGCAGCTTCCATCCAGACAGCTTTGACCGTCCACGCCCAGGCTGGTTGTTTATCTTTGAGACATTTGAAGCAGCGGTGCAGCTTTTTGCTTCTTTTGGTTACAGTAAGAAATGCTAACGAGCCAGTAAAGTGGCGTTCAGGGCCACCTGTCAATCAATAAGTCAATTTATTTACAGTACAGAACCACCAAGCAGCATTTTCCCTATACACTTTACAATTACAAAGAATACAAACATGTAATAAGTATTCGGTGAAGACAATCGCTAAAACTTCGGAATGCCAGTATCTCTTTAAACTTGTTGATCTGCTGATGTCATGAGAAACTCCACATAATCAAAGATCATGAATTAGGAGGACCGTTAACCTCACATGATATTTGAACTACAGCTACCAGTTTCCTCCTTCATTTTTTGTTTTCCCCTAAACGTCGTGTTAAAAAAAAAAGTGTAGCCTTTTCCGAGGAGTTTATGACTTGATATTAAAAGTTTCCAACTCAACAAATCCCCTCATGGCCCGTCTGCAGTTCCAGTCACAAGTTGATGCTGGCGTAGTGTCGGCAACGCTCCACTTTAGAGAGGTTGGCGTATCCTTGACGACTTTAGTTATGCAAGCTGACTGACTTTAGTTGCGTGGCGCGGGGCAGAAACACCGTCGGCTCGCCTGTCCTGTCCGTTATCGTCTCGGCGTGAAGACAAAAGAAGTGGAACGTCCGTGCCTTTTCGATAACCATTTGTTCTGCTCCGTGATCAGCTGCTTTATCATTTAAACCGGGAGCGACTGCTTCAGCAGCAAATGAGGCCGGAGAGACTCGATGACGACGAGGTGCGCGAGCTCCAAACTCGCTGATGCTGCACGTTAAACGACGGAGAACATTTTAGCGGCGCTGTATTGACGGAGCGGCGGCAGATGACTGAACCAGGTCGCACATTAGTTCCATCTGCGCTCACTCACCGGTGCATGCATCCGTCTCACTGCGTGGTGGTATCAGGTTGCCGGTGGGTCCAAAGCCAGCTGTGCTGCTGTGGCATGTTTCAGTGCAACATGTCAGTGCGCAGGTGTTCGTCTGCAGCTCCACAAAACCGATCGAATGAGAGGACATGAAGGTTGACTCAGGTTCACTGTGACCATGTTTAACAGCGGCGTCTGATGGCATCAGTGTTAAATCCAACTCATCATCAGCCGTGTTTGTTCCACCTCTTAATTAGTTGTAAATATGCATTAAGTGGCTTTTTTTTTTTTTTTTTTAAATGACATTAGTTGAACTTTAAATAAAACACGTGACTGTGGGAGGACGAGACGAGCAGAGCGGCGCCTTCGGGATTGGAGAGAAAATGCGTCGACGGAACATGAATTCAATTTATTGCAAAGTATGAAGATAACAGCTCCGCCAGTAATGTGTAAAACTAAACTATCGGAGCTGAAACACGCATAAGATCAGGATCACTGGGAAGGTTAATCTGTCAAGTATTTCAGTGTGTGTGTCTGTGTGCGTCTGTGTCTGTGTGTTCGGTTAAATTTGATCTCCCATCACTGAGGGTAAATCATGAACAAATGTCGTATCTCTGCTCGTTAATATCCGAGTCTGTGACCAAAGCTCCTGCACACATCTACATGTATTATTTAGCAGGCGGAAGCTTTTTATTCAGCAGTGTTAGACTTGATGCTAAATTATGTCAGCTTTACAAATAAGTGAAGGCTGGATCCACACTGCGGTATTTAAGTCTCAGGCCGCTCTTTGTTAGAAAACACGAATATAGGAGAGTCTGGCTGTTTCAAAATACAACTACACCCTTAAACCAGAGCTAAACAGCCGTATTTATCAGGCAGATATTTCTTATGCCGGCGGTAGAATAAGGATTCAAATCTCTTTTCTGCCAATATTAGTTGTTTTTTTCCCACCTCGAAAAGAAAACCAATTATTTCCTCACGTGAAACACTTTCCGCTGCCCCGCACTTTGTTCCCTGAAAGCTTGAATATTTAACGTTAATCACAGATTCTGTAAGTGGCAGGCGTGAGCGTTCAGAGGAAGGGAATAAGGCTGACATTTTGAGTTGCTTGCATGTGCACTTTGAGCTTTCAGGACTCTTTAGCATCCACACTGAAATATATATCTGAAAGCCCCACGCAGATCCGACACCAGACCGTCTTTTCTCACCGTCTATCATGCTGCTGCCTAGCAACGGCATACAGCTCCTCGCAGTGCCCCATCCCGCTCGCAGGCGCTGAGCACAGGCTTCACTTCGCCATGTTGGGATATAAATTTAGCGGGTACTATAAGGGCCACTCTGTGTTGCCTTGTGGCTGCTGTGTGACTGAGGGAGGCCTTTCTTTTTGTTATTATTACGTCCACTCTTTCTCTCTCTCTCTCTCTCTCTCTCTCTCTCCCTCCCTCCCCATCTGGCCACATCCCTGACATCGCTGTGCTGATGTGGAGGAGACTGCGGCGGAGAGTAAACTCTGTTGGTCTCGCCCTCCGATCTCCATTCAGTCGTGTTCAGGGTGACGTCAGGTTGAAGTTCAAGAGGACAGGTGGAGCTTCCTGTTGTGGCAGCGGCGTGCTCGCAGAGAGGGCAAAGGATCTGTCTAAGTAAACAGCACTTTAATTGTGTATTTGTATTCTACGGTGCACTCTGCAAGTATTCGGACAGTGACATTTATTGTTGTTGTATTTGAAATGACATCTGAGGGTTTGCATCCGTGTCGGGTGACCACGGGAGGAACTGTTGTACCCACTTCTAGTAACCAATTCTACAACTAAAGGCATTGAGTTCCTGCTGAATTCTGTGATACACGTGTAAGAGCAGACATCATTAGTGATGTTCTCCAAGGTCTGAATCTGCACCTGCGATCAGGTGACTGACTCAGCCAGTCAGGAAGTGTCTGTTTTGGCCCTCGCTGGTCGCCTCCTCTGCATTTTGAGGATCATCGTTTCCTTGCGTTGATGTAAAACAGGGCGACTGCATTTGTCTAAAGTTCCCACTTTAATCACCCAGCATGGATCCTTAACACCTCCAGACATACTGAAAGAGAGCCGGGTAGTCATTTTGGTCACCAGTATTTTGCACTATGAAGCCGAAAATGTCCGACTGTCCGGATACTTGTGGCCGACGCCTTACACGTGTGAGCTCACGGTGACGAGACTCGGGTGAGTGTCGAGGAAAAAATAAAAAGCCGGTGGTCCTGAAATATTTCACCAGTATTCCGGCGCTGTAAGCTGTCGATGGAGTCGTGTTCTCCGCCTCGCTGCAGACTGGGTGCGTGTTGCGTGTTGCGTGGGAGTATGTTAGTGTATGGACGGAGCCACACGGAGGGGTTCCCGTGGAGACGGGGGGGGGGGGGGGGGGGGGGGGGGATTACGACGCAGAGCGGAGTGTGAGGGGTGATTGGCCGTGACTCCTATGAACGACACCTCTCTGCCCTCTTCCTCCCAGCACCCTCTTATTCTCAGGCAGGCCCATTGCAGGGAGTCCCAGGACCCTCTCAACCCAGTTTTCCCCATGGGAAATATCGGACATTAACCGTAGCACATGTTTGCCATATAATCCGTAGATTTAGGAGAGGAAAAAAAACATTGTACGTATGATGAAAGATGTAATAGCCTGATTGGAAAAAAATACATTTTACCCATCTGTGGTGCATATACTGTCTGGAACACACACACACACACACACACATACACACACACTGCGCACACACTGCACACACACACACACACTTCTCCTGACACCTGCAGGGATGTGTAAACATGGATCCACACTTAGGCCAGCAACACCTTTCTGTGTGACCCCCCCCCCCACCCCTTCAACAAAGTGAAGGCAGAGACGGGTGTTTCTGTGCATATTCTATGTTCTTAAGACAAACAAAACGCCATGAATTGAACTATTTTGACCTTTATATTGTCATTACGACACTATTTTAGCTGCACTATGAGAGCCTCACTTGTGGCAGGAAACCACTGAGTGGTCTGGATGAGAGACAGGCTGGTTGTGTCACTAGCTGTCCCATGAAAGCAACAGCAACACCCCTGGATGCAAGACTCCCACCCCCCCCCCTCCCCCCCAATCACCACCACCACCACCACCTCGGTACGACTCATGGTTTCAGATCTTAGAGGACAACAACAACAAAAAGAGATATTTTTAAAAAAAAAATAGTCATGTTCCCATATATATTTTAGAAAGCTGGGTTAAGTGCTATATGCAAACAGAAAAAAAGATGTATGAAAGAACTATTATTTTTCATGATTACTTCTCCCTAATATGCAATGGAGTGTAGTGTAACAATGGTTGCAATCCTCTGTCACTTTAATGCTGTATGTGCACATTGGTTGCTGTGTGGATGTGGGTGCCGAGGCAACAGGACTTGACAATGATGGGAACTAATGGTCGTCACTCTGCAGCACCGCCGCGTTCCCAGACCGCCTTATTCGCTCTGGCCAATCACAAAAAAGCCCCTCAAACCCGGGGCCGCAGCCACCGCCGCCACCACGGGCCGACCGAGCTGCCGTCAGACGAATATCGCTGTTCTGTTTTTCTTCTGCTGTTCCTCACTCTTTCCTTTTCTTTTCCTTTTCTTCTGCTGTCAGGTAGGATTTGGAGCGTGTAAATGGCATAATCATGTTCACATTTCACTTGTCTGTTCTGTGTATCTGCTTCACCATTCAAAGAGAAAAAAACCAGTTGTTTTCCAGTATAACCTGTTCATTTTTAAGAGCCGAATGATGCGACACTTGTAGCTGTCACTCTTGGTGCTTGGCTTATGCTTCATTGTCTTAATATTCCAAATAAAACTGTTAAGTGTAATCCACACTGGCCCATGATATAATGCTGAGTATGTCGTTGTTTTTTCTTTTATCATGTCATAATACAACATTAGATATGTCCTAGCATTGATTTGGGTTTGATTTGGGGATCTTATCTTCATTTAAGTTACCCACCTCACCTGTTGATGACATCACACTGTGTGAATCACTGCTGCTCTCAGGTCAAATTCTCCTTGATTTAAAGGTATTTCCTGCACTAGCATGTTTCCACCTGTGGCAGGTGAGGAAACCAAGAAATGGTTTCCAAACTTAAGTCCAATATTCATTGAAAAATGTAAATGTAAAATGCAGCAAAATATGGATGCAAATGACATAAAGCAGTGTGTAATCATTTATTTTTAAAAGGTCAATTTAACTGTACAAGCAAATATGACTAAGTCGAGTACTTTTAACGTAATGAAACAGTCATACAATATAAACTCTAAATATGAAATGATGTCCCACCATGTTTATCTCCCTTTCCCTTTGGATCTAAAGTTACAAGATAAGCGGTAAATGCAGAGGTGGTTTTTTGGGACTTCACTTCCCAGAGATCCAAACAATGTTGCCTGTGTGATGTCAGTGACTTGGCTTTGAAGAGCAAACCTGTCGTATTAGCTGCGCCTACCTTTTCTGGCAGAGCAACAACTTTTGGGTGATGGAAAAAGTGTCACTAACTGCGCCGCCCGTGATCTAACCTGATGAATAATAATACCTCTACAGACACCCTGCTTGTTCTGCAAATGCAGTCAGTGGGCTCTAATGCTAAATGCTAATCTTGGAGATTATTTCTTTAAATAGCAAAAGGATCCAAAAAATAGCCAGTTTTGAAACTTTTCAAGTCCTCTGAGATGTGATTTGAAGTGAATTCCAAGCGTTTAACAATCTTTACACGAGTACACTCATTCTGCAGCTTGTTGCAACTTGACAACTTCAAGGCCGCTCAACTGACAAGAGCAAGATACCAAAATGATCATGCGTGCAAAGATTGATAGAAGCTGAAGGACGGTCATCTGGACTGCAGGTCCCAGTTGTAAAACCAAGCAGGAAGAATGCGACCCCGTAAAGAGTAAAACCAGTTTCTGACTGTAGACTCAAGTTCAGATTCAAACATTAACTGGTCAGTAGGTAAGTATTTAAGACCTTATAAAGAAATAGGTTGAAAATCTCAAAGCACTTTCAGAGCTCTGCACTGTGGGCTCATCTACAGTGTGCAGCTGCTGATTCAACTTTTTTCCCCAACACAGAGATGACCCCCCACCCCCCACCCCCACCCCCAACCAACCACCAGCGTGGCCACAGTCCGACCCCCTCACTGTGCACAGCAGCAGCTATGCAGACAGGACCAAGCTGCCTGGAACTTCACAGTTAAGTATTTGTTCATTTGAAATGAAGTATAAATAGCATGTGGGTTATCGGTTTCAAGTTAGCTACCCAAGGCTTATGAATAATTGACGCTCGCCCAGGAGGAGGCAGAGCGTGAGGACACGGGGCAGGAAACTTTGTGAGGGGCTCAAAGAGAAAGCAACAAAACTGAGTAGTAAACTCATAAAAACTCACTACAGTTACACTTATATCCAAGCTCTCCAAACACAGCCTCCTGTTAAACCTTATGGCACTACCAGAATAGAAACCAAGCAATAACTCCGCAGCAATAAGTTGTGGAATCTAGAGTTGGATGTGGGTCACTGACGAGATGAAGAGGAGGAGGAGGAGGAGGAGGAAAGTGCAGATGATGAAGGTCTTGTCAGTTTATCAGAAGGCCAAACCCTCCGGACTTGATCTGGATGTGGCCCAGTCGGTTCTGCCTGAGACGCCTCCTTATCAGCGTGGCGTGCCGGCCTCCGCTGCACACAGCGCTCTATCTCTGGTTGGCACATTGAGCCGCAATAAGCAGTTGCTTTTGGCAGCAACATCAAGAGACGTAGCGAGGGTGAGAACCATCGCGCTGCTATCAAGATCACAACTTTTTTTTCCCCTCTGCTGCTCTTTGCTGAGAACATTACTTTGTGTTTTTATGTCATTTGGAAATAATGAGGCTTCAATTTTTTTTTTGATAAGAAACACTCAACAAACTTAAACAGCCTGTTTTCACACAGCCCATGCTCGATTGGTTATGGGAAAGTGGAACATGTTTTGGTGTAGCAACAGTTTTAAACTTTTTTGGGAAAATACACTTGACGTGTCTTCTTGCCAACACTTTCATCTGTTTATTAAGCCTCAACTCGCTGTTGGTTCGCTTAGCTTAGCACAAAGGCTGGAAAGGGAGGCAGAGAGATGGCTTAGCTCTGTCCAGAAGAAACCAAAAATCGGCCCATCTCTGTTTTATTTGAAATGATGAATTATAATTAAGTTTTATTTAATGCAATGTATTTATATTGTAAAATCATCATAGAACATGGTCCCGACACTTTACAAAAACGGAAAACAACTATAAAATAGGAAACATTCAAACAAAGATGCAAGCAAGCACAGAGAACAACCTAATTCAAATATCCATGTCAGAAAAAAGGGAACATGCAGATACTAATAAAAATATCAATATTAGAGGACATTGTAGCAACACTGAGGAGTGGCCAATGAGTGGAGGAAGAGTCCAGGTCAATTTGCCATAATTAGAAGCTTTATTGAAAAAGAAAGTTGTAAGCCTGGTCTTGAAGTAAAGAGTAAGGTTTACTCAGTTAAACCCTCAGGAAAAAAGAAGAAAAGAAAAAGAAACACTCAATGAGGTTGGCCTGGACATACAGTAGGAGGCCAATGACTGCAGCTCTACGGTATAAAAAGCAACTGAAGTGACAATCTGTGATTTCGCACGGTGTCTCAGACTATTTCATGCAGGGCTTTGTTTCAAACTAAACTACTTAACGAGTTTATAAATGAGAAGTGAGCGTTGGTGAGTTATCAGATGCTGGTAGGCAGCTTTTTTTTTTTTTTTTGCCTTTAGTTAGAGCAGGGGTGTCAAACATACGGCCCGCGGGCCGAATCCGGCCCGCCAGGGGGTCCAGCTCGGCCCACCAGATGACTTTGCTTAGTGTGAAAATTACAGAAAGACATAAATTGCATTTCTATGAGAATATGGAGGTTTATGAGTACAAACATTTTGTAATTTTTTTAATCGATCCAGTAATTGCTTCAAAAACAGTGTAAATGCGACGTCTGCTCCGGAGGCAGCAGCGCTCGTTGCCACCGGCAGCAGCGCCCGTTGCCACAGGCAGCAGCGCCCGCTGCTAGGGAATCTGCAGAGGAGAGCCAAGGCAGATAAACAGTGGGCTGATGTCTCGAGTTTTTGGTCTTTATGTTTCTAGTTTATTGTAGAAAGACCTTAAAATAGGATTTATCATCCAAAAACCTTCACCAATGATTTAAACATAGAGAAATATTGTAGTTATGTATGCGTTATTATGCTATGAATTTACTGGTCTGGCCCACTTGAGATGAAAGTGGGCAGTATGTGGCCCCTTAACTAAAATGAGTTTGACACCCCTGGGTTAGAGGGTTTCTATTGTTAAGCTAAGCTTAAGCTAAGCTTTTCTATTGTTCTATTATTATATTATCTTATTGCTTCTGTATGCTGCTGTAGCGAAACAATTTCCCCTTGGGGATTAATAAAGTAACTACCTAACCTAACCTAACCTAACCTAACCTAACCTAACTGACTGCTTGCTAAAGCTCCAAGTTTAAGTGTTCAAATGAGAGTCGTGCCTTCTCATTTAACTCTCAGCAAAGCAAACATATTTCCCAAAATACTGAACTATTTCTTCAAGTTGTAACATATTTGATGATGAGATCAGTGTTACTTAGTATTTTTAGCTTTTACTATACCGGTAATACCTGTGAGGCTGGTTTCACAGCCCCATTTTCTGAAATCATCAGCAGTGCGTGGGGAAAACTTTCCTGCCATTACACTCTCATGGGCTCATCTGACTCCTGTTTCACTTGTGAACTAGTTAGGCCTTTCATTTCCTTCATTTCTCATGCTCTGAGCCCACATTTGTCCCGCCACACACACAGCGCTAAGCTCGGAGCTCAACGCAGATACACACCACATGGCTCCCTGCATGTTATCTGCACGCAAACTAGCGTAACATTGGCAAGAAGAAGAGGACAAAGAGGAAGAGCGCGGGGAGCGAAGGGACGGGACAGCGAGCGAGTAAGAGACACTGCTGCTGTTTTCCCAGCGCTGGAGCGCCGCCAAGTCTGTGGTGGCAAAGTGAGCGGTGACCTCTGGTTAACCTTTCGCGGATGCACACGCACAAACAGGCGTGCGCTCACACAAGGCTTACATCCATATTTCATAGCAGAAATATATCTGCAGGACAGTATTTTACACCCACCGCGGAGCTCACCTCCCAGTGGCTGAGCAGGACTGAGGAGGGCCGGGCCTGGAGGGCTGCTCCTCTTCCACTGACCGAGCCAAGAGCAACACGGCCAATCGCACGATCATCTGGAGCAGAAGAGTCGAGGCGGCTACACGGGGCTTAAAGAGGAGGCTCCATCAGTCCATTTTACAGCTCCGTCTGGCCTTACTACCTGTAAATGTAATGATCAACAACTCTGACTTGATCTGATAGAGCTGGATCTTTTTTTTGCTTTATCCAACCAGGTCACTTTAAGCTGTAGTTTTACCTCTTGACCTTTGCCCCCTACGAATTCTCAGACCTCCTGGAAAGCCGACTTCCCACCTGTCCAACATCTGCTAGCCAAATGGAGTCCAGGTTCTGCCTCACGTAACATGATTAAAACCAAACCCTCATCCAAACCACGATTAACCGCCTTCTTCTTCTCCGACACCGTTTTTTCTCCGTCAGTCTCTCCACCCCTCTGCTCCAGAGAAGTTGGACCACATGTGAACAGTCTCTTTTTTGGGGGGGTTTTGTTCTCTGGCAGACACACTGGAAAATTTCAGTGGGCATGTCCTCTTAATTCCTCTGTCTTTCCCTCCTCCTTCGCTCCCTCTCATTCTTCCTTACTCCCTCGCAGATCCTATCTCAGTCTCTTTCTATATGCGTGTATATATGTCTATTCATAGATTCGGAACATATCTAGTTCACATTTCAGGCGTTTAGGATGCCCTGTCCATCCCCTTCTTTCCTTTTCTCTCTGCGTCTCTGCTTTCATTTTCTACCACTTTTCTTCTCCCCTGTGTCCTTCTCCTCCAGCGCAGTGTATCATTGCCGCTTGGCTGGCCTCTGTGTAAACCCTGGGCTCGTTCAAAAAGCCCTGCTTACTCTCACCCTCGTCCTCCCCGCTGCTCAACGAGCCTCCGGAAAGTTCTCCTCGCTCAGAGCACTGCCATCGGGAGACGAATCCGTGTATGTGTTTATGGAGTTCTGACAAATTCCTTCCTCCTCGCTCCCTCTCTTGTGTTGCAGACTTGACATGCGAGCATTATATTTAATCCCTCATTCCCCGTGCAGGCACAGGCGGTGTGGTGGAGGAGCTATGGGGCCTGGAGCTGGAGCTGGAGCTGGAGCTGGAGCTGGAGCCGTGGCCTCTGTGGTGGCTGGTACACCATTATGGAGGCAGCAGGACAGGCGAGCGATGGGTTCAGATGGGCCTTGTGGTGGAGCTATGGGATATGTGGTGAAGCTGTATTTTCTTATGGCAGGGTACTGCCTGGGTCATTGGCACTGGGAATACGGGTCACTCTGTAATTAATTGAATTATAAATACGGTACTCCTCTCCACTCGGTATTAGGTTCCCCAGAAGAGATTAGAGAAATCAATGGGACTGTGCCTGCTTTTATGTTAACTTAACCTAAAGTTAAACTTGGCTGAAGTCAAACACAGTAAAGAATGCACAGTAAAGATACTGCACATAATATTACACCACATATGGTGCTATAACTATAAATTTGCCCCATTAGTGGACAGCGATACCTCCCGACTGGGGTCAAATTGGAGTTATAAAAAAGCCACTATATTGCTAGTTCACCATTTTGGGAGGATTCAGAAACATTTCATGACTAATGGCTCTAAATTACAGCAAAAGTTATTGTTGGTTCTTATTGGATCATCTCAGAGGATCGAAAACTGAAACTTTGTCGATGGCAGAATCGGGTGGAAGTTTGCAAAACAGATGATCCAACAAGCAAACGCACCAAAAAGCCTACCAAAGAAAAGCTAAACAGTGTGAAGAGGTGATCTAAAACATGTAATTTCTCTAACCATTCAGTTTCCTAGTTGCTCCACAGGGTTTGCAAGTATCTTTTAATTTCCATCACTTTCACTCATTTTTACAACCAAATTAACGACCCTGAATATTTTAAGGAGAGATTGTCCAAAATTTGAAGCTTTCAGTCACCAAATGACTTTGAAGCCAACACTATAAACATTCACAATCCATGCTGCTTCCAAAAACACCAATGGGGTTTAAACTTGCAATGATTGATTTCTTTTTCTTTTTTTGGCCTACTGAGATCAGTGCAACAGGCATGCTCTTGGTTGCGCTCCTGACTTGAAACCCTTCCTTTGGTCTTGGACAGTGATGTCCTGCCTCTCTTGAAATGTGAAAACCACTCCAAACTCCTCACCCAACTTATTGCTTCACTGCAGTAGATTTTCTGAAGCATTTCAAGCGTCTCTGTTACTAATTTCTCAAGTGTGGCACAACATCTGATGCGTGCTTTCTGATCAAGTTTCAGGTCTGTGGTAAAATTTAAATTTTGGTGCAAGCATACCAGTGATAACAAAAACATGGAACTCGGGTGCTGATGCTAATAAAACGATGTAACTTGCAATACTGATTAAAGTTATTGCACTCCCTGCTGCATGCAGATTACTGTGCCACGCACTTTTCATGCGCAACAGGAGAAGTCTTGGGACTTTTTGATTAAACGTCAATATGAACGCCAACACATCAGGGACATCTTCATGCATATAAACTGTCCAAAAATCCCCAAAAATTTGATCACATTTGCTCCCCAGATTGATACATCAGGTATTCTACAGTGAATGATGCACGTCAACATGATGTGGCTGGCAGAGAGAAGGACTAAGGTACAAAACTCAGCTGCAAGCAACAAAGTTTATATCTTGGTAAAGGCCAAAAGACAGAAGAAACGTGTACAGCTATATGTGTTGTTTTTTTTGTCAATTAATGGGTCACTTAGAGTTTGATTGCTGTTGTTTGGTCTATGAATTATGAGATTATACATTAAAATGCCTTCTATAGTTTCCCAGAGTGCAAGATGACATCTTCAAATAACTTGTTTTGTCAGCTAGTTTGAAGTTTCAAGATAATTAATGAATGTTGTCAATTACTTTTTTTGCTGTTGAATAATTGTTTACCGTGGTGATGACCTGAAGAACGTTAGTCCGATACTCACTATACTTTTAGCTCAGTTTTTGGTCTCCACCAGCCCCTTTTAGCAGCCAAAAGCACTATTGTGTTCACTGGTTACTAAATTTGTCTGCTCCTTGCTGAGTCTGGAAACTGTGCAGAAAGCAGTGAAGGGGGAACCAAAACTGCAAAGTTGTGGGGCTGCAGAACCATTATAAATGTAAAACTATTGATGGGACCAAGTTTTCAATGAGAAGATTAACCAACTGTGCTTGTTTCTTAAAGGCTTGCTCCTTTTGAAAGTGCTAAATAATGAGGTGTCCTTGTGTTTGATAATAGGAACCACATGAAATGCAGAAAGATCCTGTGCAGCTTGAACAATGAAAAGCATCACTGCCTCTGTCCCTGAAACAAAACAACAAGATAGAAAAAAGAAAAAGAGAAGAATGAGAGGGGAACAAGCAAAGACGGTAAGAAACAAGGCTGCTCTGTGGTTTCCACTCTGAGTCGGCTTTCCCAGAAGAGTGAATCAGCTCAGGGCGACCACATAGGAGTCCAGAGGCTTTTCATCTGGGCCCCAGGGTCTCTTCCAGGATGATTGGGGTGGCGGGTTGGAGGAGTTTTTTTTTTTAACCATCACTCAGCCCACTCGCCCCTCTCTCTGTTTCCCGGTGACTCACACAGCTGCTGTCACACCACTGGGCACCATGTTATATGACCGCAACCCACCCAGGTTGTGAAAGGTTCACTTGATTTGTTAATGTGTTGACATATTTTCACCAGCAGATCTGGCCTTCAGTCTCCATATGCTGTTTACATGCTGCTGACGTGTGCTCTGTTTTGTCTGGCAGCTCTGACACATCTAACTCTGCTCCAGGAACATAAACATATTATACAGTATGAGCTCTTGTGGTGCCGAATGATCCTCTTTCACCTCATATGCATTCTCTATGGATGTTGATGCTGCGCCCTGTGGAGTACTTTATAATATTATTTTCACTCCACAACTACAAATCATGTCTGCTGCCTAATTTCTAACAATATTATGTAAATTCTTGATGTTTTTAAAAAAAGTGACTCCGACTGGCCCCTCCAAGATGTTCTATGTAAGAGTAATTTTAGTTTCTGTTTCTTGTAACCTTTGTTTCACTAGAAAATGTTCTTGGAGCTCGGCTCTCTTCTCTCAGCAAGCCTCAGCTTCACATCCTGCATCAGAGCTGCCCAAACAAACCACAAGTCATTGAGCAACTCCGCCGGAGCTGTTGCTCGTTGGCTAACTTGCTCAAAGGCATCTGTGGACATGAACCTCTGATTTCTGGTCACATCTTTTCTACCTGCCTGATTATTCCAAGATAGTGGAATAGTGCATTTGCAAAACCAAGACGTCAAAATATTTCTCTCAAACAGTACTATAGATATAAACAATTTGAATATAAATATAATAATAAAGGATAATTTAGGGTTATTACAAGTTTTTTTTGTTTTGTTTTGGCATTTGTTTCTATGGCTAGTAAAAATGGAATTGTTTTATACCCAACTCACCAACTTACTGTTCATGCTGAGATTACTAAACATGTCAGCATTAATAAAAGAAGTCCAATGGAGGAGCTAGATGATCAAATATGTTTTAAAGGTCTGGTGTAACAAATTTAACCTACTATTCAGTACTATTGTAAGTGACATAAGATGTGACATGTTGCTTCAATATGATGAACTGGCACACTGTTGTTTATTTGGGTTCAATCACTCATTTTGTACATCTGCCAGCTGCAGGAAACTCTCCCCAGATGACCAAAAGTGGATTCATCCACAGTTGAATATATTCCCCAACAATTACACTTTGTATTTCTGTTTGAGCACCATTGCCCAATTATTATGTTGACACTTTTATATATATTTTTTTAACTTGTAGTTAGCTTAATTACATAATAATTTCATACTTTGAAGATAGTGTCTTTAGTACAATGAGCTTGAGGCCTTAGAGCCATTGACAGGCTGGGGAAATGGGCAAGTATAGACATGTGAACTTAGCACATCACCATCATCACTTTGGTCTAATAGGATTTGTTAAAAGTAACAAAAATGTGGAGTATCACCATCTTTTTTTTATCCTTAAAACCGGTGGTTTTCATCTGGTGGGTCAGGACCCAAAAGTAGGTTGCAGGGTCATGGTGAGCGGGTCGTGGATTTTTCCTTGAAAAAAAAAAAATTAGGGTAAAAAAAAAAAGTCAAACATTGATTCTGAAACCAAGAGAATTTTGAATGCTGCGCTTTTATTTTGAAGGACACACCTTTCCAATGAGACAGCATGCCATTTGCAATCGGTGTTGCCATGACGGTAACATTCAAAACTAACGTTGTCACTTCTGGTTAGCTCTTATTCATTAGAAACGGGGGACAAAAAGTGAGGAACCAAAACTTAAGTGTGTTGTGTGCAGCAAAATGTTGGCACATAATATCATGAGGCCAAAAATGAAGCGCCATTTAGAAACAAAACAATCAAAGAAAACCTGTCGAGTACCTTCAAAGACGACTCCAGGAGCTGACATGAAAATGTATTTTGAGGGGCTAAAAATACTCAGAAATACGGGTAGCGACTTAACGACTCAAGAAAAATGGGGGTCCGGAGAGTAGACCATTTGAGCTTGAATCAAACACACAAACTTGTGCTAATTTAGGAGCAAACCAAGAAATTATTCCCCACATTTTCCATTGTGAACGTCCTCACAGTTTGCCAGCTTTATGGTTCAACTTTGACCCGCGGTGCTCAGACTTTACCAGAGTAATGCAGAATAATGACTGATATTACATGCAGTGGTTTAGATAACCAATCTGTTATCTTATTTACAACCTGCCTGCCCACCACTTTATTCTAGTGGTGCTAACATGTTCCCATGATTCCTTTGATCAGTACAATGTTCTCACATTCATTTCAGTCAGTCTGACCAGTTCTGTCTTTGTTCCTTCGATATAGAAGTTGGTCACACTATTTCTTTCATGCTTCATACCCCTCATATATTAAAAAAAAATCTGACACAATAAATGCATAACCTACATATTGTTGTGTTCAGAGGAGTAAATGTAAACCTATTACATAATACCACATATTCATTTAATTACATTCTCTTTATTTGTATGAACAAAGTTTCATGTTGTTTGTATCTACAGTATGTAACAAATGCATGCAAGTATACTTCCGATGTGGACTTTTCTATGACTGTGTCTCAGCAGCACTCAGCAGGTATCTCCCTGCATTGTCCTCAGTCCTCGATGATCTATTGGATCAGTACTCGGGTCAGTCACTGCACTTCCCTCTGCAGCTGCATGCAGCCACACCAACAGCCGCACAGCCATTCTGCTGGATGTATATTTGTAGAGTGATCTGTATAGTCTACTGTCCAAACTTTATCTTGCAGCGTGTCCTTGTGCTGTATGTGAGGTCTTTGTGCCATATGGTTCAAAGTAGTATTAACTATGGTGTACATCTGTTGCAGTGTCATGATGATTGTTTCTGTACATTTTATTAGGATGGTTCTGATTTTATAAGAACTGACAGCTCAGGAGATGATGTGTAACCTGTTTGTTGAAAGGAAAACAGATATAAAACTAAATCGAAACGTGAAGGTATATAACCATTTTTTGGTTTTGCTTATTTTGACAGGTGTCAGGCCTGAATTAAATGGTGATAAATGTCGTGAATTACCGCCTGGAAGTCATGTAAAGATGAAGACGCTTCCAAAGGGACGTGCTGTGCTTGGGTGTATGAGGAACGGTGTGATGGTGGAAGCAGAGCACAGAGGCACAGAGTGTTTGGGTCTGCTTGTGGTCGAAGCGCAAAGCAAGCCCTGCAACAGGAAATGACAGAACTTGGGGCAGAGGCTAAAAATAATGCCCGTTGTTAAGGGAGAATAGAGCCGGAGAGGCAGCGGAGTACAGCAAATATTATTTCAATTAAACCGCAGGCCCAAAAACCACGGCCTTCTTTTCAGAGAAAAAACCCAGGTGGCTGCCAGGGGGAAAAAATAAAGTGAGGAGAGGGAGAGGTGAGGAGTTGAGACGCTCACAAATGGAGTCAAAGGTTGGGTGTTGGTGATGGTGGCGGCGATGGGCGGGGTTGGGGGAGGAGGGGGGGGGGGTTCTGAGTAAAATTCCTATGAAGTTATGCCACAGTGCTCTGACTCAGAGACCACATTGTGCCTTTTCTGGGGGTCTTTTTCACAACGGCTTCCATCGCCTCCTTCCCTGAATTTACTATTGTTACCAAGAGAGGGAGGAGGGGGGGCAGGGAGGGCTGTAATGTTGGCATCAAACTGACACTAACACCACTCCAGTTCACCTCCCCCACTCACACACACACACACACACACACACACACACACACACACACACACACACACACACACACACACACACACACACACACACACACGCACACATACATACATGCATGCATGCATACACACTGGCAAGCTCAACACACCCTGGCACTCAGCAGTGCCGAGCTAAGAATGGAGTGCTCCTTCAGCTCACGCAATGTGGTGTGGCTGAAATTTCCTGCAATAAAAACGTGATTGGGAAGATACCCATTAAAATGTGTGAGGAAGGAGGAAAGAGCAGAGAGCCTGCCAGCCAACGGAGAGGGAGAAGACGAAGAGGAGGGCGGCAGAGGTTGATGGAAAAGGGGGCGACTTGGACAGAAAAGTTGGAGGAAGAAAAGGATCAGGGAGGGATATTCTCTTCGCTGACCACTGGCACCCTTCTGCAAAAAAAAAATACAATAAAATAAAAAGCACATTTTGGCTACTTTCACCTTCTCTCGCACTCCTCTCCTTCTCCATTCTCTCTTTTTTTTCAAATCCTGTTTTCATTTAGCACATGGCAGCGCTCCCTCAAACTCTTGAGTTTCCCAAACCAAAAGCTATTTCCTGATTCACTCCCTCTCTCATATAATTATTCTGTTGGACTGTGTTTCTTGGTTCTTTCCTTGGGCCTTCTTTTCCAGCACTGCCTGTTCTGTACTCGGGGTGACATCACAGCCACGGCGGGGAAAAAGGTGGCCCGGCTCGTTCTCCGCGGGTCACAAGTCAGGGCTGTTCCCACTCGTTCACACATACTCAATCCTCATTGGTGCTCGCATTACATTACATGATGTCGACCTGATGCAATTTCATGAAACACTTGTGCATGGGATAATGAAATTTGCCTGAATTGTGCATCATTTAAAGGTTGAGAAGTTGATTTTAGCAAAGCTCAGCATGCAAAGTTTTATCATGCTAACAGTCACATGGTTAATATGTTAAGGGCCCTTGTTAAATGCTGTGGTATTCACCCCATAAATGGCCACATTGTTCCCGTTCACACACACACACACACACACACACGCACACACACAGACGAGGCTTTTTATGCTATTCTGAATCACTCGTAATGTTTCTCTCAAATTTGCTGTTAGAAGACACATTTTAGCCACTGAATCTGTGTAATAGATGTTTTCTAGCCTGTCTCACTGTTGGCTGGTGTTGGCAGTGTTAAGCTATGCTGACACTTGTCTCTCTTTCTCTCTCTCCCTCCCAGCTGTGTGCTTCTGTCCTCTTTCCAGCTGTTCGGGTGTGGCTGCTGCTGGCACCGAGAGAAACCTTCACAAAGTTGTACTCATTAATTGACGAGGCTGCGAGAGAAGATAGACTGTATGGATGCTCTGATGTGTCATAGGTCAGTTAACCCATACTGTAATCTACAGTTACAAATAAATAACCTGTGTCAAACTGCTGACATTAAGTAGGATAACATTTAAAGTTGGACTGATCAATAGTTTTATATTAACAGTGGTACAAAAAACTATGAAGGTGTCATTTGTAGTGACGAACCAACAGAAAATTACCATCCACAGTTTGGCTCTACAGAGCTCATTCAGCCCAGTTATACACCTTCCAGTCCACTAGACTACAACCCTAACCAAGTTGCCTAACACAAGCGGCAACCTGCCGTGATGTCATCCATTGGTTTGTGAATTGCTGTTTCGAAGCCTTTAGTTCGGCATGCTGGCCGTCACCATTTTAGTTTTTTGGAGCCAGGAGTGACCACATTTGGACGAGCTTGGGAAGCGTGAGCGGTGGTTCTGACTCGATCTGATTGGAAACCCCGAGGACACTTAACCTGCCCACTTATAGTGAAACCCTGACTGCAACAAAGGCCTGTCAATCAAAGAGACACGCCCTCAAACATAGTGGTTTTTTTAGGGATTATTTTCAGACGGACCAGCAGAAAACTAATAAGAAGGAATGACTTTCGCAAATGACACCATTATGACTTGTGGAAAAAATGTACTGACTGTCTTTCATGACAGAAGTTGAATCTGTGAGTCTATGGAGCCAGAGGCTTTGTGGAGACAATCACTAGTGGCGCTCGATGATACTTTACTTAAAGGTACTTCAGCATCACCTTCATTTTTCAGATCTGGAAGTTATATCCACTTCTATATACAGTCTATGGCCTAAATCTGACCAACTGTTTTTTTGAGGCAGGGCGAAGGTGAGGCAAAACCCTCTCACTGACACGTTGTCCCCTCGTGTACTATCGGGTGTATTACAGGCTTTGGCGTGATACTGGTTTAGCATCTTAATGCCTTTCAGCTCATTGTTTTGGTTTTATGACTCACTATTTTACTGTTTTGGTTCATTTTCTGTATTTTCACGTGGCTGTTTTCCGCAATAAGCCTACAGTGATGAAGGGAATTATCATGGTGAATTACAATGATGCTAACCTCCCAGCACCATACAAAAGGACAACGTTAGCCACATGCTAATGTTGCTCTGTGACTGATGGATTTGTTAGTAGGCAACGGTCTGTTAATATGTGGGAACAAATTCCCTCTTTATAACCAAAATCGTCTAAAATGATCAATGTTTGTTAGAATTCACTGAAATAAATAGGCTATATTACTACGACAAGTCTAACCATGGCAATATTTTGTAATCCACAGCTTGTACTGGGTCTATTGAATTTTGGTTGGTACCAATAACTGCCACGTACTGTATGTGATTGGAATTAAAAGGACATCGTTGTTTACCCATGTGGATGCCAAACAGTAGCTGCAGAGTAACATTGGGACAGCAGATTATATTTAGAAGCTGTCATGCCAGTATTTATGGTGGTAATACTTCACACCAAATTTAGTGCTTTAAGTGAAACTGTAGCGTGTCTTTCATTGATGTTGAGTTCAACTTGGGTGGACTTTATTAATACAAATTTATATTGCTGACCTACAGTAAAACTGCTCTGTATTTGTTAACCTCATAACATCAAGAAGTTCAAAATGCAAGATGCAAACCAGCTCAGTTTTATATGATTCTCCTCAAGTAGGAGCTGCAATACAAAGAATAGAGGTGTGGTTTGCTGTCAGCGGTGACACAGCATCAACTATATGCCTTTGATTGGTGTATTTCTTTTTTTATTTGATGGTGTTCTTGTTGTAGTTTTTGACTTTCTCCTGTTTGTCTGAGCTTAGGAATTCCCCTCATAGCGTACATTTCAGCTCCTCTCTCATACAGCCACTCCTTTTTATATTCTGCATGCCCACAACTGAGATGTTTTTAATTGGGTTTTTATGTGAGTGATGTTTCATGTTTGAGGGCTTTAGACTCCAGTACTGTCATGTCAGTATAAGAGGCCAATATGCATTGTCAAGGTCTTGGAGACATCCGGTATTAGATTGTAGGTGAACAGACGGTTCTGGTTGTCAACATGTTGGATGTGGGAGAAACGGGGAGGTTAAAGTCTTCAGAGACTCTGACAAGGACTGAACAGGTAGTAGGTGGTTCGGAGCATCTCTGAAACAGCAGTGTTGAGTACCTCCATTCGACGGTGGTCCAAGGACGGACGAACCATGAACCTGTGACTGGGTGTTGAGGGAGGTTCTAGAACAAGTCTAATCCGTGGTGTCTGCAACTTGCAATTTACAGGACTTAAAGGCTCTGCTGATGTTTTGATGCCAGAAAGCACAGGACACCTTCTCAGGTCACGTAGAGCTCATGTCTCTGAGCTGTCAGGGCAGCACTTCAAAGGACTGAAAGCATATTAGGCAAAAGTGGTCATAATGTTTTGGCCCATCAGTGTACACGCCTTTGACCAGTGGTGGAAAGTACATTCACCAAAGTATTGCACTTAACTACATAATGTGCATGTAAATAAACCAGAATTCATTTGTTGGGTTTTAAAACAAATAACTTATATGATAACTTGCTAAAATTATTATGTACTCACACTTTACTTGAGTATTTCCAATTGATGCAACATTATACTTCCACTGAACTTTGTACTCCACTACATTCATCTGATAGGTTTAGTTACTTTTAAGAGCAAGATCTGACGCAATAGATAATGTGTATTATTATAAATATATTGTTAATGATTGAACGTGTTCTTTTTACAAAAATCAGCATGTACTCGGGTCACATTTCAGATGTCGCTGAGTTATTAACAGCTCCAACAAACAGTGATTTTTCCCTGTAAACTTTTCACATGGTTTCATTTTAATAAATGTTCAAATGATCCAATATCTTGGATAAAATTGAAGATTAGAGAAAAACTAAAAACAGATTTGTTGATCAGAACTTTGTTTTTGTCTTCGTAATCATTTGATGACTTCTCAGATTTCTCTGCTGTCCCGGATAAAAAAAAAAACTGGATACAAAGTAGTTTAAACCAGTTCCACCTGCAGCAACAACAGTTACACACTGATGCTCCACTATTAATAATCTAATAACATCGTATATAAAAATATATCAGTCAGAGGGACCAAACCAGGACTTTTACTTTAATACTTTGACTACATTTTGCTGCTGATACTTCTTGACCTTTAGTTTTGTAGGATTTCTTATGCACTTTTACTTGTAATTAATTATTGGTACTTTCAGGATCTGAATACTTCCTCCAACACAGATTGTTTTTGGAATAACTTCAGATAAAAGCTGCAAACCTTCAGTGTCTTTGACAAAAACAAACGGAGACAGACAGTGACAGGATACAAACATTTATGTCGTGGTGCACCAGAAGATGATATATTGAAATATGCAGTATACAGATCTGCAGCCTTCACAAACCCTCCTGCTTTCAGCCTCATGTTTTCACTTATGGCGCTGCTAAGAATACTCTGCAGACCAGACTACAATATACACTGTAATAGCAGCAGAAATCCTATACTCGACTAGAGGTCATACAGTGTGCATGCAAATGGTGGTCTGAGCTGACAGGGCCCATATGAGTTTGTGAGGCAGAATATAGCCCACTTGTTGGTTAAGTCGGGAAGCATGCATGTCTACATGAGCATAAGTATGTGTGGGTGTGTGGCATTATAGTGTACAGTGTTGGTGTAGCGTGCCGGGTGTCAGAGCGGGGCTTAGTGCCGACGACCGTGATATAACATAAGCACATACATGCAGCGAGAGAGGTAGCAGAGCAGCACTTTTATAGACCAACTGCTGTCGTCATGGTTACGACCACTAAGATGCTGACACACCCTGCCTATGAAAAGCAAGTTGTTGCACAAGAGGAAGTGCTTGACAGTCAATGCAAATAAATGCTCACAAACAAGGTTGCACAAGGAAAAAAGACAAAACCAGGAGGTTGTGAAATAACCTTATTTAGAATGTGATGAGTCTTAAATGAGCTCACATGTAATGACTCGGGTATTGTTTTCAGTAATTACTAAAACCACCGTGGGCTTTAGTAAGAGATACTCCATGTGTACAGAGGTTGGAAAGTGGTGCGTCTGTAAAACCCAAATTACGAGAACAAAGGTGTAAGAAATTGATTTGTAGACCTCAAAGTGATTTTGTAACTAATGGAGCAGCCTTTAATCAATAAGCTTTGACCACCATATATTTTATGCTGTGCGTCTAAGCTGCAGCCTACCGTAATGTCACTCATTGGTTTGTGAATTGCCGTTTCAAAACCTTAAGTCTTGCATTTATGCTGTCGCCATCTTGTTTTTTTGGAGGGGGAAGTGGATAAACTGAGCAAGTGATGCATCTGACTGAGAACCCGAGGACACTATGCTCGCTCACCAATATGGGAAACCTTACTGCATCCTAGGCATGTCAATCCAAGCAGACACGCACCTCAAAATAGCACTTTTTAAATATACCTAATTGATTATGGTATTATTTTTCAGATGGGCTTCCAGAGCAGTGATCAGGAAAGAATATATTAGATAACATCATAAGGACGTGTCGAAGAAATGTACTGACTATGTATTTTGTGAGAGAAGTTGAATGGGAGTCTATGTAGCCAGAGGTTTGTTGAAGCCACCCCCTAGTGGCCCTCAGTGGTATTGCACTTTAAGGCACTTCTGCTTTGGCATTTCTTTCTGGATCCTAAAGCTGCCGTATATTTTTAATATACAGTCTAAGTGTGTGCTGAAACTCTACCACCGCTGTCACACCCACTGGTTGCTGATTGGTCCACCCTTTAGAGTCACTTAGCAAACCTTAATGCAAACAGGGTTTCCAGACTATCATCACAGTGATTAAAAGCTGTGAATAATAGTAGGGGGGAGCCAGACTGGCATGGTCTGAAAGGTTACTGTGAATTTCTCTGCTGTAGAGAACACTTATCTAATGATCAGCTACAACTATGAATAATATCCCATCAATTAGTTTCACCTTTCATTTGTTGGCAGATAATATCTGTCAGCTAAAAGCAGGTTTCCTGGTGGTAAATTATACTACATCTTTTCCATTGCGAGGAGTTGAGTGAGATGGTGCCCGTGTTAATTATACCAACCCTGTTAAAGCTGCAGCATTGAGCCTTAGAGGCATCATGAAAAGTGAAGTGAGGAAACCAAGGTGGAGAGAGAGATGTAGAAAGAAGATAATTATACCTTACCACTCTCTACCTCCTCCAGGCCATTTCCTCCCCTGTGGCAGTGGGTTAGGGCACGGTGGCAGCGGTGGGGGCAGAGTATCATGCATGAGTTTGGGGTGTGCCTATAAGGACTACAGGAGGCGTGGGGAGCCAATAAAAGGCTGTCTGGGAAGGGGGTTAGGATGGGGGGGGGGGACACCACCTAGGGAGTCTAGAGCAGGAGGAGGCATTCAGACAACAGCTCTGCAAATCCACCAGCCCTCCCTGCCAAACAGCTGAACCTCGAAAACCTCATGTGGGGCAGGCTGCCACACGCCACCATTATCTCAATCACTCTACAATAAAGCTGACACTTACATGGAAGCATGACAGATGCAGCAGAAGAAAAAAAGAAAAAGGGTTGAATTTCAGTTAAAGCTACAGTGAAAATTATTTTCAACTTTATTTGAGTTTGTAGGACTTGGAGCCGTGTTGTATAACTTGCTGAATGGGACGTCTTTGCAGCGCAGGACAACCAATCCTGTTCAAACTTGGTTTTCTTGGCTTTAATATCTGTGGCTAGGAAAGATGAGATTCCCAGGGCGCAGGGTAATATGTCGTCCTAGATGAGTTCAATATCATTACAGAACATAGAGTTCTACTGCAGGCACGAGAGCACCAGGAGGGCGGAGCTGTATACCACACCATCTGCTGAGTCACAATGGGAGCAATGGTTCCCACTTCAGCCTGCAGACCGGCCCAGCGGTCAGGGAGACGCTAAGAACCAACATGATTCAGGTCATAACTGTATAGTGAAGAACAGTTTTAAGTTGCTTAAGTAATTGTGTGCAAACTCCAAGTGTAACAAGTTGTAAATCAGTTAGAATAAAATAGAAAAAAAAAGAGAATTTAAGATGAGAAGCTTTCAACGAAATGTTCTTTAAAAAAAAAAAAGACTAATGAGGCTGTAATGATGAAAAAACAAAACTGAGACTACTTGCTATTCTGAGATTTCACTTGGGAGGAAAAAAGACGTCAAAGTTTGATGTTTAGCCTGAGGGTGGTGCCAAATGAAAAGGCCAAGTATACTGTATGTGTAATAAAAACCTTAATCAAATCAATTCTGTTTTGTTAGCCTCATGGCACTCCTGCTGCATTTTAATCCTGTGGGATGAAAGGTAGTCTTGATGGATGTTCCGTATACATGGCTGGACATCTCAGGAGGGCCAAATGACGAATAAATATAACACCCAATAGTTATCAGGCAGTTCTTATGGACAGACTTATTCATGTTGCTGTAGAAAACGTGAATTTAAACCCAAAACCTCAAACAATTTAGTTTTTGGCCTTTTGGGTGAGGTATAAAACTGCATATTGTGTTGTGGATTTGTTAGCAGTTTACACATTTGCAGACACAGAGCAAAATTAGCTACTATTAGGCCACCTAAGTCCAATATTGGTCCTTCTTCGAGCTCTGCTTTGGGCTCCACCAACTATTGAGAGAAATTAGAGTGAGGCGAATCAATAAAGTTAAAACCAAAACAATGAGCTCTAAGATGCTAAAATGCTCCATGGGTTTAACATTGTGAGTGACCCCTTTTACATTCTCCATCAAAATCAGATTTACTGCCAAGTTCGTTTTCACGTACATGTCTTGGTGTGGTGATGCACAACAATGAAAAAGTGAAACGTATAAGAAAAAACAAGTAACTTTACAAAGTGAGAAAGATACAGCTAACACAAAAGACAGGTGTTATATGAATACAATTATACAATAAAGAATATGAACAAAAATACATACTGGTGCAAATGTATTAAATATATCACTCTGACAGACTTCCATTGAAAAAGTGTCCATTTCTCTCTTAAGTCACTTTTTTTTTTTTTTTTCTTTTTTTCAAAAAATCATAATGATGTCAGTAGCTATCAGATCAGTGTGCTGGTGGTCCCTCTGAAAACAATTCCATCATTAAGTCAAACAGAGCTATGTTTCGGGGCGTGACTGACCTGATTGACATGTCTGATTTGGAATGATTGATAAGCCGTTTTCTAATAAGGCAGGCCAGGAGGGACATTCCCTGGTGAACTGTTATTATAGTTATTTATCAGTGGATCAGGAAATCCATTTGTCAGAGACAGTTTGGATGTTTGTGAACTTGTTTTAATTAGTTTGAGGTTCACCAGAATTAGACCAGACTTATTATTCTGTTAATTGTACAAACAAACCATCAGGGGATTCCAACACCTATTTTTCAGTAAGTAGGTGTTCATTTTCTTAATGCTTTCCTATTTCATGCACTTTGTATGAAATTCCAGTATGAAGCAGTGTACAATACACCTTGTCCATTAGCTATAATGCTGTAAGCATTAACTATGAGCTCCAATAAGGGTTCAAGTATGACTCCCTGGCTCCACCACTCTGTATATATAGAAAGTCCTGGCTCCAACCGGACCACGAAGTCATTCTGTAGGCCTCAATTAGGCTCCAATGCCAACCAGTCGGTGATGTCATCACTTGCTAAGTCCATCTTTATGTACAGACTATAGTTATGACAGACAGAATAGGCCATGCGACCTTAAAGTGGTGCCACTTTCACAAATTCACTTTAAATGAACGTGTAGTTGTCACAATAAAAGCCAATTAAAGGAATAGTTAACACAATTTGTAAAACTACTTGAATAATGATATTAGCAATATTTACAAGTGAACTGGTTTACACACAAACTTCCATTTGATGTGAATGTGACATGAATCAGCCTTATTTCCTAAAAATAACACATTTCTGTTAAAGTTGTTTATTGTTGTTTGTAGTTATGAATGATTACATAGATGACATTGTCTTTTTTGTTTTTGCTTTTCTTATTGTGGACTTTCTTTTTCTTGCCTTTTGGTTTTGCCTTCTCATCTCTCTGCTTCTTGTCATGTTTTACTGACAGATATTGGTCTTCATGTGACAGCTGTTGTTTCTGTTTCATTGTTGCTGCTCTTGTGATTATTGTTTTGCTGGAGCTGTAAGTATATTTAGAGTTGCACAGAAAAGAAAAAACATTTGAGTCAGAGTGTATGCTGGAACTTCAGTGATGCCCGCATACCTGATGTCAAACAGATATGAAGCTTGTTGCTCGGAGACAAAAGACCCTCCAGTAGTGTATGTCTGTCTGTCTGTCCTCACACAGCTGGGCCTGCAGAGTGCTGGATGGATTCGGGGGAGTGGGTGTTGATGGTGAGATGGAGGGGGGGGGTTGAGTTACATTCCTTCCATCGGGGCTGTGTGTCTGCCAACCAGGTCACTCCCAGTTCAGTCCCGGGAAATTGGGAGGGAAGAATTTCCTCTATGTGTCCATACTGGACATGGACACAGCTACACAGAGGCCTGTGTGCACCGGGGGCATGCTTTTATGTATGTGTGTTGTCTGTGTGTGTGTGTGTGTGTGTGTGTGTGTGTGTATGTGTGTGTGTGTGTGTGTGTGTGTGCATGCGTGCGTGCGTGCGTGTGTGCGTGTGTGCGTGCGTATGTGTGTGTGTGTGTGTGTGTGTATAATGCTTGAAACAGAGCACCCAGTATAATATGACTTGGATGTTATTTTCTTACACTGTTGGAGACATGGGGTTTAATGATGTGTGTGTGTGTGTGTGTGTGTGTGTGTGTGTGTGTGTGTGTGTGTGTGTGTGTGTGTGTGTGTGTGTGTGTGTGTGTGTGTGTGTGTGTGTGTGTGTGTGTGTGTATCAGATTGTGTATGCACGTGTGTACTCTCTGTCAGCTGATTCTACAATATTTTTCGTATTTTACTGACTGGTACACAGATTGAATTGCAATGTGCAAGAAAATATTGGTTGAGAGATCAGGACCGATCCAAGAGGACGCTGCAGTGACTGCTGCATTGATCAGACCAGTGACCTCCGATGATCTCTGTAATGTAACTTTCTGTTTGTCTATCGTTCTTTCCTAATGATAACCCCTGCATCTCCCGTTCTGTTCACCACTCACACACTGAGCACAGCAACACCCAGATGATAGATGCTGACAGAAGACTCCATGTCCTCGGTCCTCCCTGCAGCCTAATACAAGAGAGAAAAGGGGGGTGGGGGGGAGGAATATGGGAGCAGAAAAGAGAAGTTTATTCTTTGTGCACTTTTGGTTTGTGAGAGCTCGGTGCGAGCACTGGTAGGCTTAACTATTATATTTGCTGCAACATGAAAGAGACATGCATCACTTCATGCACACAAACACTAAGGGCATGTGTTTGCACACATTACTCACTGGACTCCAGAATGACAGTATTAGGATGGACATATGCAGCCCCTTCTACTAGATACTGAGACCGCAGATGAACTTTTGCTAGAGAGGTTAAACATCGCTTGTGCTACTGAGACAGAAAGGAGAAATAAAAAGAAGTTTACCACCCCACAGTCAGCTACAAGTGCAAGCATAGTGCAATCAGACGGTGTACCAACTGCTAAGTGCCCAGTGAAGGAAGCCAAAACTAAGGTTTCTCCTGAACTGCTAACAGAAATACAGGAGCTTCGGACAGGTGTAGCTTCTTTAAAAGGCCTCATTGTAGAGATAGCTCAGATTAAAGAGAGTTTACAGCAGGCACGGTTTCAGCCACGGCCCGATGCCCCGCCACCAGTTAGTCCGGATAGAGACCCTCAGCCATCTGCTTCACCGCAGCGGTTTTACAGTAACTACAGTCAACCTCAGTATGGACCAAGTTACTCTACCAACCGCTTTGCCCGTGCTCCACGGAGATGTTTTGTCTGTCAGCAGACGGGAGTGACTGAACGCTGTATGCACTGCTACCGATGCGGAAGTGGAGAACATTTTCAAGTTGGATGTAAAATCAGAGGAGTCAGACAACCTGAGAAGGCTCCTTTAAACGAGGAATGGTTACCACAGAGGGACGGGTGTTAACCATAACCGGGGAGGAGTCCCAGAAATGTGCAAATTGTGGCCGTGCTGCTTCGCCTGACAGACTGAAACAATGTTCATCTTGTAAAGAGATCCTGTATTGTTCCAAAACATGTCAAAAACAAAACTGAGCTGAACATAAGAGAAAATGTACCCACATGTCAAGTTGCAGTGAAAAACCCTCCTGTAAAGGGAAAAATGACAATACTCCACCCCTGCTAACTTGAGTTGGCTACCCCCACAAAGTCACCTCACTAGTTGGTAGGCAGTGTCTTGTTGAATGTCACCTGAATAGCTACCAAATTCAAGCTCTATGGGACACAGGTTCCTAGGTATCCATAATTGATGAAAGATGGAAAGAGGAATACTTACCAACAACAAAGCTGAGACATGTTTCAGAGATCCTGGACTCACCTAATGATCTGACATTGACTGCTGCAAATGGAACTGAAATGCCTTACCTGGGATGGGTTGAAATTACTTTTAGGCTCGCTTCTGAAACTGACCAAGCTGAAAAACTTATCATTCCAGTGCTTGTGATGAAAGGTTGGCACCTGTCTCATCCCATCTCAGGCTTCAGTGTTATTGAACACATCCTGGCAAAGACTGAAAAGACAAAACAGTATAGTACAGTGAGGAAAGCTTTCCCAAGTCTAAAAAGAAACAAGGTAAAAGCCTTCATACAAGCTGTTGGCGCAGAACAAGTAAGTGAGTATGCAGTAAAAACAAAGAGAGAGGAGGTTGCAGTTTCAAAACGCAGTTCCATCCAAATTAACTGTCGTGTAGCTGTGCAGCCCTTTAAAGAGGACATGACTATGCTGTTTCAGCCAGACCAGAACCCCCACTGGCCAGATGGTCTTGAGTTTTACGACACACTAGTCACAGTCAGAAAAGGTGTACTCCCAGTTATTGCTGTTGATGTTTCTAACACGACTGACCATGACATTACCTTGCCAGGATGTACTTTAATCGGTACTGTAGAGAACATTATGATGTTCCTGCCCACTCAGATTTTTGAGAAGACTGAAACACAAGCCACAGTGAATCACACTAGCATGAAACCCACAAGTAATGGCAGTGAGCAGTGGGATCCACCTTTGGATCTAAGTCACCTTAGAGAGGATCAGAGAGCAACAGTGAAACAGATGCTTAGAAAGGAGTGCCACTCCTTCTCAAGATCAGATGATGACATTGGCTGTATCGAAAAATTGCAGATGTCTATTTCTCTCAAAGACACTGAACCAGTCAAGCGCACGTACATATCTGTGCCTAGCCCACTATACCAGGAAATGAAAGGTTACTGATCTAATAGCCAATGGCTGGGTCAGGAAGTCGAACTCATCATACTCCTCACCCATTGTGTGCGTCAGGAAAAAAGATGGCACCCTGCGGTTGTGCATAGATTACAGAGACTTGAACAGGAAGACCCATCCAGATCATCAGCCTATCCCCAGAGTTCAAGATATCATGGACAGTCTAGGTGGAAAATCTTGGTTTTCCTTCCCAGATCAAGGCAAAGCTTACCATCAGGGATTCATGTCAGAAGAGAGTAGAGCACTGACAGCTCTTGTGACCCCATGGGGACTCTACGAGTGGATTCACATCCCCTTCGGCCTTATGAACGCCCCAGCAGCATTTCAACGCTGCATGGAGGAATGCTTGGAAGGACTTCGTGATGACATCTGCGTTCCTTATCTGGATGACACGTTGGTTTTCAGTAAAACCTTCGATCACCATGTCAACGATGTGCAAAGAGTGCTGCAACATCTTAGGGAATACAGCATTAAACTCAAGCCAAGTAAGTGTGACCTATTCAAGCCAGAGATCCGCTACTTGGGCAGAATCGTCTCTGAAGAGGGCAACAAAGTTGATCCTGCTGACCTCGAAGCGGTGAGAATGGTGAAAGACATCAGACCACAGACGGTGGGCCAACTTAGAAAAATGCTTGGTGTACTCACCTACTACAGGCAGTATATCAAAGACTTTTCAAAAAGAGTCAGCTGCTTGTATGACCTCCTAAAAGCAGACTCTGATGAAATGCCTGGCAGTAACAGGAAGGGAAAACAGGTTCAAGAAAGTGAGTCATGTTGTGCCCTCCAGTAAACCGATCGAGTGGACTGACCAGCACCAACAGGTACTTGAACAATTGATTGAGTGTTTGCTCCATCCACCAGTGTTGGGTTACCCTGATTTCACTGAGCCATTTGTTCTGCACACTGACGCATCACATCAAGGTCTTGGAGCTGTACTGTATCAAAAACAGGATGGCAAGCTCAGAGTTATTGCTTATGGCTCTCGCACATTAACGGCAGCTGAAAAGAACTATCACCTCCATGCAGGCAAGCTAGAATTCTTGGCTTTAAAATGGGCAATTACTGATAAGTTCCGCGACTACCTGTACTATGCTCAAACTTTTACTGTGTATAGTGATAACAACCCGCTCACCTATATCCTGTCGACTGCAAAACTGAACACAATCACTTCCAGGTGGGTGGCAGAGTTGGCTGATTTCCACTTCACAATCAAGTACAGGCCAGGGAAGGAGAATGGTGATGCTGATGCTCTGTCAAGAATGCCGCTGAATGCTGAGTCACTAATGAGAGAATGTTCTGAAGAACTGCCACCTAACACCATCACTGCTGCTATTCAAGCTGTTGAAGCACAGACCATGTCCCCTGCAACTTGGGCATTCACAGCTGCATCCATGTCAGTCTCGGCTGAAAATGAGCCAGCCCCTGCATCAATTAGTCCCATACCAACTGAACATTTAAGAGAAGCACAGAAATGTGACCTGGTCATCTGTCCTGTGTTGAAGAGTAAACTGTCAGGTTCAAAGCCACCGGCTAGGGAGCTGAGGACATTCAGCCCAAAGACAAAATGTTTGTTCAGAGACTGGGACAAGTTGACAATAGATGGTGATGGCATCCTGTACAGAACTACCACTGCCTGCAAGCAACTGGTTTTGCCAGAAAAATACAAGAGGAAAGTGTTGGAAGAGCTGCATGATAACATGGGACACCAAGGTGCTGATCGTACAGTATCTCTGGTACGCAATCGCTTCTTCTGGTCATACATGCAGTCAGAAATCGAGCACTATGTAACTAAAACCTGCACTTGTCTAAAACAGAAAAAAAACCTGCTGTGACACGAGGGGCCCCTTGACAAATATGGTGACAACACAGCCTTTTGAGATGGTATGCATGGATTTCCTCCATCTTGACCGATGCAAAGGCGGATATGAGTACATCCTTGTCATTGTTGATCATTTTACACGTTTTGCCCAGGCATACGCCACCACGTCGAAGTCAGGAAAAACTGCTGCAAACCTGGTCTTTAATGACTTTGCTCTGAAGTTTGGCTTCCCCTCTCGCATCCACCATGACCAAGGAGGAGAATTTGAGAATCAACTGTTCAGTCAGTTAAAGAAACTCAGCGGGGTGGCTGGATCCAGAACGACACCCTATCACCCGATGGGAAACGGCCAAGTGGAACGGATGAACAGGACGCTCTTGCAAATGCTTAAGACACTGACTGTGAGAGAGAAATCTAACTGGAAGGAGTCCCTTAACAAACTGGTGTATGCCTATAACTGTACGCGTTGCGAAACAACCGGCTGCTCTCCATTCTACCTTCTGTATGGGAGATCACCAAGACTTCCAGTTGATATGCTCTTTGGACTGCACGCGACTTCAGGTTCCAGTGACCAACGAGACTATGTAGAAAAATGGAAGCAAGGTATGGAAGAGGCATACACCATTGCGAACCAAAATGCTCAAAAGGCCGCTGAGAGAAGTAAAAAGTACTATGACACAAAAGTAAGGAGCTCAGTTCTGCAACCTGGTGGGCATGTCTTGGTAAAAAACTTGACACCCAGAGGAGGAACGGGAAAACTCCGAAACTATTGGGAGTACACAGTTCACACAGTAGTGAGACAAATGGGCACTGATTTGCCAATTTATGAAGTAAGACCAGAAAAAGAGAAGGGACGCTCCAGAGTTCTTCACAGAAACTTGCTAATGCCCTGTGATTACTTACCGTCCGAGTTGGCCAAAACTAGAGGAAAACAGAAAGAGAGACTTCACACTGCATTTCAAACTCAGGAATCTGATGAAGATAGTTGCGATGAGTTTGAACTTCATTACGAGCTACTCTGGCCCTCAGTGCCAGTGGAAAGAAATGAGGCAATTGGTGAATCGGAGACAGAACCTAGGCACAGGCCGACAGAAGACAGAGTTGGACCACAAGCTCCTTTGGCACCGCCAGCACAGCCTCCAGGAGGAGACCAGCTGGAGAGGTTGAATGCACCTGCTGAAAATCTGTTTGGTGAGGAAATGGGCTTACCTGATGGAAACTTGCTCGATGGACCTTCACTTGATGCTTCTCTGTCATCAAGTGCTGCTGCTGGATCCGAGGAGTCGCCCTACCAGCGACCGCAGAGAGACAGACACCCACCAAGACGCATGACCTACGATCAGCTTGGCATCCCCTCCTGCTACAGTGTCCAGACAACACCTCAGATGTTACCGTTCTATCATGCACCAGGACTGGTCCCATGGCTGCAGCCATACTACTTCCAGCCCTCCTTCATGTATGGACTCCAGCAAGTGTGAGCCTACCGACGTGACATATGTGACTAACCCCAGGGACAATGTAGAAACTGTTGTACAGACTGTTGTCGTGATGGACTGGTTCCCTGATCTGTTGTCAAGGACGATATATGGACTGTTTTTTACAGATCATTTTGTGTTCTCCTCATTCCAGTAAATGCGTTCATTGAGGAAACATCACCACATCACCCTTGTGATTATTTCTCCCCGTTTTCAGGGGTGTAACACGTACTCCGCAGGATATATGCACCTCTGCAACTGATAAATACCGTAGCAGTTGTAAAGAGGGTGAGACAAGTGGTGTAAAGTGCCTGCGGTGAAAACTCCAAGAGTGTTGATTTGTATTCAAAAACTTTAAAATGTTCTCACCACACTGAAGATGGGTGGGGAGGGAGAGAGGGGGTGGTGGTGGTGAAAGTGGAGGTTGGAATAAAGCATCTCTCAGCTCTATGTGAACTGAGCGATTGAGTTACAAAAGCTGCACTAATTAAGATTTTAATATGAAAAATGAATCCGAGGATGACGTGTCATGTGAAGGGTGTAGTAACAACCCCATTATGAAGATTTATAGCTTATTCTAGCTCATTGGGGTTTTTTTTTTGCCCCAAGCCTTTAATGTTTGGTTTCAGTCTCGTTGTTTTCCAGCTGCAGCTGGCAGATGTGTTGTAACAAATGAACTCGGATAAATTCAACGACTTTCTGAAATGTCATGGGAGTAAGTGAGCATCAAAAAGGATAGTGCATTTTTGAGCTTATATTTATCACGTGGAATAAAACATACCTCCAAAATGTATACTAACATTTGTCAGTGTCTACACGATGTGATTAGTAATTAGTTCCTTGCATAAAACATTACACAGTAACAACATATGTTGTTTTTAGAGTGTTATGCGACTCCCAAGAAGCCAAAACACAACCATTGCTGCCTTGAAACAACTGGTCTTATGTCTTTTATAAGAGTCAAAGAACAATACAAAACTGGAGAAAATACTTTCTGAAGTAAAGAGTTTGTGGCTCCTCCTAAAATATGTTTACATACACTGTGACTTTTAAAGTTGCGCCCTCTTTAACGGCACCTATGGTGATAAATGGTCATCTTAGCTGTGTTTCTGGACTTCACTTCCCAGAGATCCAAACAGCATCAGCTGTGTAATTTCCAGGGTTTACCCTGCCTTTGCACAAAGTCAGCTGGGATAGGCTCCAGCTTTGTGCTCTGTTTTGGTCTCCACCAACTCCTGAGAGAAATACCATGGCTTTTTGGATGCTAAATGCAAAAAGTTGGTCTGCTCACAGTTCTGAGGGAAAGTCACTAATTATGTCATCCACACGTCTTTCACATACGTGTAGCAATGTAATGCATTGTTGAAAACAATATATTGATTAAAGCAGACAGCTTTAAAGTAATCTATCATTACTAGATACTAGTTGAGACAGGAGATTTGCTGTTGTAAAACCGAGCAGCATCACTGAAGACTGAACAGAAACTAATTCTAATTAGCTAGTAGTTATGTTATGTAGATGACACTCAGCTATATCTTTCTATAAAACCAGATGAAACTAATCAGTTAGTAAAACTTGAAGCCTGTCTAAAGACATAAAGGCCTGGATGACCAAAAACTTCCTGCTTCTAAATTCAGACAAAACGGAAGTTATTGTACTTGGTCCGAAACACCTCAGAAACTCTTTCTGTAATCACTTAGTTACTCTAGATGACGTTGTCTTGGCCTCCAGCAAAACTGTGAGGAACCTTGGAGTCATCTTTGATGAGGACTTGTCCTTTAGCCGCCATATAAAGCAAATCTCCAGAACTGCCTTCTTCCATCCACGTAATATTAATAAAATCAGGAAAATCCTTCCTCAGCGTGACGCAGAAAAACTCATTCATGCGTTTGTTACTTCTAGACTAGATTATTGTAATTCCTTGTTGTTAGGATGTCCAAATTACTCATTAAAAACCCTGCAGCTGATCCAAAATGCTGCAGCAAGAGTACTGACGGGATTTAGCAAGAGATCATATTTCTCCAGTTTTAGCTTCTCTTCACTGGCTTCCTGTGAAATCAAGAACAGAATTTAAAATCCTCTTGATGACTTACAAAGCCCTACATGACCATGCTCCATCATATCTTAGAGATCTTATAGAACCATATAATCCTAGCAGAGCACTTCGCTCTCAGTACGCTGGTCTACTTGTGGTTCCTCGAGTTTACAGAAGTAGAATGGGAGGCAGAGCCTTCAGTTTTCAGGCTCCTCTCCTGTGGAACCAGCTCCCAGTTTGTGTTCGAGAGGCAGAAACCCTCTCTAACTTTAAGATTAGACTCAAAACTTTCCTTTTTGATAAAGCCTATAGTTAGGGCTGGCTCAGGTAGACCTGAACCAACCCTTAGTTATGCTGTTATAGGCCGAGGCTGCTGGGGGACCTCATTACACACTGAGCTTCTTTTCTTTCCTCCTACTCTTTAACTCTCTATAGACTCATACCTCACCATCTTTTTCTCTCCCATAGTTTCTTATTGTCTGTTGTCTCCATTCAGTTCCCTCGCTTGTGTAGTTTCTGTTTTCTTTTGCAGATGTCTCGTCATGGAGCTGAATGTCTCTGCCCTGCGCTTGTCGTCTCCACCAACGGTTCTTCTCCTTTATCTCTATGCTGTCCTTTTCTCTCTCTGCTCTCCTCTCACCCCAATCGGTCGAGGCAGATGGTCGCCCACCACTGAGCCTGGTTCTGTCGGAGGTTTCTTCCTGTTAAGAGGGAGTTTTTCCTTCCCTCTGTTGGAGGTTTTTCTCCCTTAAAGAGGAGTTTTTTCCCTCCAAGCTTATGTGGGAATTGTTGAATTGTTGAGTTTCTCTGTATAATATTGTAACGTCTTGCTGTCAGGACTTTAATGTGTTGAGTGCCATGAAATAACCTGTGTTGTGATTTGGCGCTATATAAATAAAATTGAATTGAATTGAATTGAATAGTTCAAATATTACTGCAGTTCCACTACTCCTATAGTTAAATCTTATGCATTTAATGCCATAAACTAAATTCCTGTCGACCGACATCTGGGGCAAAAGAAGAGGCCATATGGTAACATCCTCTCTGAGACAGGAAGGAAATATGGTTTTAATTCTGAGATATAAAAATTCCATACATCAAACCGACCACGTAGTTTGTTTTCCTCTAACGAGTGAAAAGAAGTGTTTTTAATGCAATCAAAAATCATTACCTGTCAAATATAAGACTTTTTTTTTTAGCATTTTGCTAGAAATCATATATTTATTAAGGAGACTTGGAGGCACAAACAGACGGGCTGAGTTTTTTGTGAAGAGGTAGGGGGGTTGTGGCTGGGTCGTTGTCTGGGAGAGGAAACATGTGAGCAGAATATGGGATCGGTGGAGGACTTGGCAGCTACGCATGCACAAGTACACACAAAAACACACACTATAGTCAGAATGGAGTCTCTTCCAGGACACACAGGACTTGGCCCTAGCTGACGGGGTGTCACAAGGAATCAAATTAGATGTTAGTGCGCTCAGAACAAGGCAAGGGACTTTCTCAAAGAATCTACAGTAAAGTCGATTCAGTCTCCAGAGTTATTTACGATTCATAGCAGACCTGCAGACCTACTGCTATAGTGGGTCATTCAATCACTGCATTTTGTCTATTTAAACTTTCCTGGCATGGATCCTGGTCTGAGGGAGGGCTACAATCTACTGTATCAGTGTGACACATCTCCAGGCTGCGTTTGAACTCCTGATTTACTAGTTCCTGGGAGTCACATATCGCTCTGGTTGAATGCCTCATGATATTACACAAGAAGGGATAAGGACTACTCAGAACCAGGCCCTCAAATTCACTCATACTATTGAGAAATTCTAATCTGATATGGTACCTTGCATAAGGCTCATTTGTAGAGTACAAGTACCCATTTCTGCCACTATGGATATGCTGCATACACACACACACAGGGAAATACCAATGTTCAACAAATATAGCGCATGATTAATTACTGATAAAAAGCCAGCTGCCACACTCCAACTATGTGAGCTGCCGTTCGTGCTGCCCTGTCATGACTCAGTGCTGAGTGAGACATGAGTGGGGCTCTTCCTAGTATCAGGGCCGCAGTGTGAGAGGGCCATTCTTCCGCACCGCCCCCCCCGAACTGAGTTTAGCATCATGGGAACTGCTGATAGCAGCCGGGGTCCCGGGAGGTTACACAAGAGTTCAGCTGAGTTAATCTGGCCGACGGGGTGGCCTGTCAGTCACACACAACAAACCAGAGGCCCGAGCTGACCTGAGTGGGTGTGGAGGGTGGTGGGGGTGAGCTCGGCCAGGTGGTCTCCACACTCAGCCCTCACATCCACTATCTAGATAGTATAGACAGGTATAGATGTGACAAAACACTCTGTAAACTCATATGCAGTGTTTTTGACATTCAGTTTTCAGGGAGCCTGAGACTACAGCGCCACCTGGTGGTCGCATATGTTGTTGCATCTCACCAGATAGACACCAACCATGATGCAAACCGAGATGCTACTTGTATGCAGATGATCTTGTGGTCCGTGCACATGCAGTGCAGGTCTCCTTAATGTTCTGTGTATGCTGTGAAACATGATATAAAATATAATGCCAGTGAGTGTTGCCATAATCTGTAGAACCAACCATAGGCAAAGGAATAAAGTTTCCTTACTTGAAATAGTCTGTTAATAATCTGTCTGTAATAAGGTTAAACATATTTGATATTTTATTACAGAACAAATGACAGATGATGGTGATATTTATAAGTAATGCCACATATGTATGTACAAGCAAACATCCTCTCATGCAACTTTACATATGGAGTGATGTCTCAGTTCAGAGCATTCTGTAAACAACTTTATTCTGCACACTTGGGAGGAAATGTAAAAGAAAACTAACGTAAACTTCAAGTAGCTTAAAATGATGCAGTGAGAGTTTTATACCAAATGACCTGAATATTGTAAGTAAAATAGTTCTGGCTGCAGTAGTTAATACTTACAGACTGTGCTTAGAAATTTAATGAATAATTTTTTGTTGGCTAAATGACTGGAATTCAAATGTTTGTAGTTTTATTAAAGACACAGTTTAGTACTGGTACAGGTTTTTTTTTTTGTAGTTCCATGTAATGTTTGTTTTCCTTTTATCTGAACACAGAGTATGTAATAAAGTTTTTACATTTGAAGTTATGTTTATAGTTATTTGTGACTTTTGGAAAATGTATTTAAGAAAAAAAAGACTGGGAAAACATAAATATTAAAATAATCCAAGAAAAGACACCAAAACTAAAATCAAATGATTCTAGAAACAGAAGAATTGGGTGTTGACGTTTACATCAGCACATGAAGACGATCAACAAATCTCAGCATTTTTCACACTTGGTCCATGTCTCCAGCTGTCTGAGGGTAAAAGGTTTCTGTCCCTTCTGTGTGTGCATTTAGTCTCAAAGTATCGTCTCAGATACATTGAACTTAATCGCATGAACCTATCAGAGCATAATTAAATGTTAGACCACCAGAACCGTACCTCTCACAGTCTGCACTTCATTGGCCCCCACACAATGAAAAGCAGATGGGAGGGACAAGTGACTCTATGTTTAGGTGTGTGTGTTTGGGGGGATCAGAGCTGCAGTGATGGCCCAGGTAAAGGCAGCAGGAGACACCCTGAGGAACATCCAGGACTGCACAGAAGTTTACTCTGATATGGCCACAGTCAGCTCCAGTGCAGGTGAGCCCAAAAAGATATGTGAATTACAGCCTGATTTACGTTATTTATATTTATATAAAACATTCAAATGGTACAGCGTTGTTCCTCAAAGATGTATTTTTGTCCACAATAGGAAACAGTTGGTATTTTTTTTTGCCTGTGATTCATACAACTAAATTACCCTGCAAATGATGGTCTTGATTACTAATTTCACTTTATAAAGACTTAATGTTTGAAATTTAAAAAAAAAATTAAATTAATATCAAACCATCATGTCATCCACCACTGATGAGGTTTACTCTGTAACCACAGCAACAGACAGACTTGTAATAAATTGTTACTGTCTTGCCATTTCTTTGCATGTTTTCAATAATGTTTCTTGTGAATTAAAGTAATTTAATTTACTTTAATGCAGTGTTGTTCTCCTACCATTCAATGATTGGGGGTGTAAAGTGTTGCACGGTCTAAAAGCTGTTTATGACATGTAAATATGTTGTTATGCACAAAATATCTGTTTCTTCAAAGCTTAGCACCTTTTCCAGTTGCATTCTTACCATGTTAGCAGATTTGCTAATAAAATAATAATACATACAATTCTAATATCAAACATCACCAATCGTGTATTTTCCAGCAACAATGATGTGATCGGACAAGGTCAGCTCGGTCCGCCGTTGTGACAGATTAGTCACTTTGATTGTGGTAATAATCTCGGTCAAATCCCCTAGTTTCTGGTATCTCTTTCTCACGAGTTTGTGTTTGGCAGCTAAAGCTCTCTGGCTCTCAGGTTGCCTGGTGGCAGTGGGAACCAGAAAGTCGGTGTAATCCCTCTTTTTCAGACGGTCATTGGTGAATTGCGTTCTTACAAGTCGAGGCTGCTGGTTTTTTTTGTATAATGCCAAGGAAGTGAAGAAATAGGAGCTGCAGAATTGTCTCCTAAAAAGTGAAGGTCTTTTCAGCATCCACGCAAACTCATCCCTTATTTTTCTCCCTCCTGAAAACAGATATTGGAGAGTCGGTGAAGAAGGGGGCGTTGTGTGAGACCTCCATGGATGTAGGTCTCAGCAGGCGAAGCAGGGCTTACCCCTCCCCGGCCCGGAGACGCCACCGCACCACCTTCAGCCACAAGCAGCTGGAACAGCTGGAAGTGGCCTTTGGACAAAATCAGTACCCTGATATCTACTACAGAGAGGAGCTGGCTCGCATCACCAAACTCAACGAGGCTCGCATACAGGTGGGACAATAGAGATTGCATTTCTTTTACAGTTACAGCTCTGTTACAGTTGTGACATGCAACTTTAAAATTAAAAGTCTACCCTTCGTCACAGGCCTTTTTCACAGCGGCCATAGCAGGAAAAGCACAAAACAGCAGTTTCCCAGCACAGTGAGCCAGTATGAGCGACACCAGGACCTGAACCCTGAAGCAGATTAGTGGAATTCAGCCTTCATTAATATATTTATACTTTCCAGGCCAGTATAACACCAAAGTGTGTAATACACCCATCATTCCACTAGAGGATGCCGTATCAGTGTCATTTTTCCTCACCAAGGTGTGAAAAGTACAAACACTGACAGTGGTGGAAGAAGGATGTCATGTGACAAAGAACCAACCAAAAGTGGTGAAGTCTGAGTAGGGAGGTAGGTTGGAAGGATCAAACCCAATGTTAATTTTCCTGTCCCGGACCAAGTAGTTTTGGTGCTTCACTCTAACCATGGGTTTTTTTTTTGTTTTGTCCTTTAACTTGGCCACAAGGTTTTTCCCGCTTAGTCGAAGCAAAACCTCCCACTGAACCAGTCTGCTGCAGTGGACTGACAGGTGTATGAAACCTTCTGGTGTGATCCTGGGTTTGGTGTTCCCACTGTGACCTCTCTAAATGTCTGGCCTAAAAAAGGCCTGTTAAGAGCGAATAATAACAAAACTACTCACCGAGTTTGACCGTAAATCATTTTAGAAGTCCACAACCAAATTTGACCAAATTAGTTGCAACACAAAAAGTCTAATAATGTAACAATAAAAGCGAACAATGTGATAATGCTCCCTCAATACGACACAGTGCAATGATGCTGTTGTGTAACCGGACTGTTCATGGGACAAAGCAAGCAACTTAATGAATCCCACTTCGCACTTTAATTACCTGATATTGTTTTACACTTTAACCCTGTTCTCCATTAGTGAATAAAATTGTGTGATATTGCAGGAATGCTGCATGAAACATTCTTATAATGTGGAAAAATGGAGATGATACCGACCATGCTTGTTTTGAACTGTGTTAAAATAAAATGTTATATCAAAATATGTTTTCTGGTTCACTTTCCCTTCGCATGTGCAAAACTGCTCCTTTTGAATTTGATAATGTCACACGAATAGCAAAGATTGTTGCTGTGAGATTTCATGATGAAACTAGAACCCTAATTTCACTGCGTGAATACGGGTCTGTTGACCCTCCATAGAGAATCGTTTGTAGACGTTCCATCCTTCTGGCCGTAGCGTGCACCGAAACCGGCCGACGCTCTGCCACCGCTGCAACTACCTACGGCCCGTGTCCAGCAAAGCTTTTTTTCCTGAGCACAGCATATTTTTACATTGTTTTAATAAGCACAAGCAGATTGACAAGGTGCTGAGCGTTAGTTCTTTATCCAATATTTTGGCGATTTTTTTCCGGTGACTGAGAGTTGAAAAATATTAACACTGCGCTGGTCTCTGTCATCAGCCGTCCAATCACAGAGAAGGAGGGGCCAGACAGACAGGGTAAACCACAGACACTGCTCGCTGATTGGTCCGCCCTTCAGAGTGGCTCTGCAAACACTAATATGAGCCGAGGTACCAGACTGTTATCACAGCGAAGAAAACTGAAGCTGTGAGACACAGTCGGTGCACCCAGGCTATTTACCATTGGCTCTTGGCAAAACAAGGCACTGCTCAAATGTCCCACTTTTATTGAACTAACCATACTGACTTTAGTTGTGAAACAATTGTTGTTCTGAATTTGTACCCTCATGGTTGAAATGCAGTTATTGTAAGTCGCTTTGGATAAAAGCGTCAGCTAAATGTAATGTAATGTAATGTAACTATTTTGTTGTTGGTCCTGGTATTTGTGTTGTCACAACCCAGCTCAAGGCTTGACAACAAAAGGGAGACTCCACACACAAACCCAAAAAGAAAAGTGTTTATTAAAGTAAACTAAGCAACTTAGAACAAAATGTTTGAACATAAGGTTTCAGTAATGTATGTAATGTTCAGCAATGTAATGTTCATGTGTGAAGAGTGAATGTAAGTGTAAATCAAAATAACAAAACCGAATGACTACATTTTAGCCATGTGGTCCGCCCATGCTTCTCAGCAGAGGACAAAAGAGAGCAATCACAGGAAGGCAGTCCTTTTATACTTTTAGGCCACTCCCTCCTCAGGTGCAAGCAGCCAACTGGACGGACCTCTTACAACTGCCACGCCTACAAAACACAGAAATAGAGTTGAAGTAAGGAGAGATAGAGAGATCGAGCGAGAGAGAGACAGATGGAGGGCCATCACACTCACAAGAGGAGGAACTAATTCAATTCAATTCAATTTTATTTATATAGCGCCAAATCACAACACGTGTTATTTCATGGCACTTCACACATTAAAGTCCTTACAGCAGAACTTTACAATATTATACAGAGAAACCCAATAATTAAACACAATTAACAACTAATCTGTCGTTTCCTCCAACCTGCTCTTGTCTCAGCAGGTGTGGTTTCAGAACAGAAGAGCCAAACAGCGGAAGCAGGAGCGGGCCTCACAGAAAGTTCTCCCGGTGGGAGTGATGCCGAGTCACAGGGCTCTGCTGGGAGGAATGCACATCCAGCCGGCTGGCATGGCCCGGCAGTACTACCCCCAGCCCCTGGCTCACATCCCCCGCCTCTCCCCCATGCTGCCCTCCGGCGCGTACGCCCGCCACCCAGGCCCGGTCAGCCAGTACCCCTGTCCCAGTGTCCCCCCACAACCGCCCCCCCCGCGGCAGCATGACGACTGGTACGGCCCACTGAGGAGCAACCTCACCTCGCCCATGTTCTCACTGGCCCCCATGCAGCCGCTGGACCCGGCCTCTCACTGGAGCTAAGAAGTTACCATGAAAACACGCTGAATGTTCTAAAACATAAAAGCTACATTAAAAAAAAAAAAAAAAAAAAAAAAATTGTTTTAAATCTATTTCGTCTACATCTTGATACAGACACACGTTCACTTTTCTGTTTCACTGCTGCATTTCATAACTAGACTGTAGATTAAAATTTGCAATTTAGTCTCAAACATGGTTCTCTAATCTGTATGATTCCACTGAAACACAAGATATCTTTGTTCACGTGTATTAAAATGTTCTTGAAGGTTAATTTTTCAGTTTGTAGGTTGCAGTTTGACAAAAACTGTGAAGGCAAGGTTCACTTATTATATTTTTTCATGAAGCTTCTGGCTGCATCTAATGGGCTTCATAGTTCAGAACTACACTTACAGGTTACAGGATAACAACCGAATCATTTCCATGAGCAACTTGCAAGATGGGTCTGACTGTTCTAAAAGAAATGTCATTATTAGTTATGAATTGAACACCCACCCACACCCCTACACAAATATACACACACACACACACACACACACACACTTGTGTTTTAATCACTTCAGAGGACATTACATTGAATTATATTAATTTCCTGGAGCCTTACTCTAATCTTAAAGCAATTCGTCAACCTACGATCTAATATTTCGTGTTATGGGACTAGTTGTCCCCACAATATCCCTGAACAAGTTTATGTTGTCCTCACAAGGGAGTTGATTCGCTGTAATGTTACCAAATAATCAGGTTTCACTCACACACGAAAAGCGTGTGTGTGTGTGTGTGTGTGTACACATCTGCAGATGAAAGCTATTAAACTGATTCCATGACATTTGACATCAGGATTCACATCTAATGCAACAGACACAAACATCACATGACACAGTCTGTAGATAATAGTCTTTTTAATATTTTACATATCAGAAACAACCCAGTTGCATCTGTTTTTTGTTTTTTTTTATATTTGCATTAAACAACCTGAAATGATTGACAAATCAATACTGGATGGCAAAAATATAAATTTCATCCATATGAACAATGATACTAAGAAATCACAGATGGATTCAACAAACTTCACCTGACGTATTTTATCCACATCTGTTTTAAAGGCAGCTAATTTCTGAAGGAAACACGTGTTGCGTTCAAGTGCTTTCCTGGAAACCCATGAAACATTGTCAAACTGCAGCAGCGTCAGCCAGCGGGCTTTCAGTCTAGCTTATCCAGTGATAAAAGAATCAGCGACGCACAGTGTGGCGCTGCTTTGCATTCACTCTGTGGTGACAGATTCCTGTCAAGTATCTGCTGACTGGCTCATTTTGTAGTTTTAATAATCATGAAGACGACCACAGGGAGAAATATGAGTGTCGTGTTGTCCTTCCTCCAACCTCAGACTTCACCTCATCACTTCAACAAGGTTTACAGCTCCACACACACATCATGTGATCAAGTCAAGGCCACTTTCTGTTGTCATGAGAACAACCTGCTTGTGTCATCATCCTCACCACGAACAGGAAATGAAATGGATTCACAGAAAGAATCATTTTGGTCCATGATGTCGAGCATCGTGTGTGTGTGTGTGTGTGTGTGTGTGTGTGTGTGTGTGTTTGTGATGACATTCTGTTTTGATGCGATCAGGCTACCCGAATGAATTAAGTGTAGCACCACTAAAAGAAGAACACACACTAACAGAGCTCCTGTACATATAAAGGGTCAGTTCACCCAAAATATTCCGTAGGATTATTTTAGTTTTGGGACCTTCTGTTGCCACCTCGGGGCAGTGAAGGAACTTTTGTTCATCAAACACAAACTTCACAGCGGTGTCTCTTTACAATCATTGTCCAGGTTACTTTGGGAAGAACACAGACTTCACTGTGAACTTCGGCTGTTTTACTTTGGCAGAAAATAGTTCCCAAAGAAAGGATTGTGCTCTGAAAGTATGCTGACATGGCTACATACTGCTCAGGGTTAAGTACATGAAAAAACATTTTAGATATTCGGGTGAACGGATCCTTTAACAAATGGCATGACTTCAAGGAATCTACAACAGAGGGTGTAAAATCGTCCCTGTGGACTGTAGACATACACCAGAGTCAAACTAAAACAAGGAGCATCGTATGTTCCACCTTTTTGTTGCTCATTAAATTACCACCAGATCCGGTTTTCGCTCCTCGCTGCTTCAAAAAAAAAAAAGAAGAAAGAATCGGCACCCAGATTGATCGCCTGCGAGACAGAAAGTAAAGATAGTTTGGCTCCCTGGTGGCGCCTTCACCGCTCTGCAGACTCCTTGCTGTTGTTGTGGACACGACGAGACAGGGAGACGCTCTACTCCAGTGATTTGGCGAACTCAGCGTAATCTATGTACCCGTCGTTGTTTTTGTCATCGTCCCTCAGAACGTCGTCGATCAGAGCGATGAGGTCGTCCTCTTTCATCGGCTGGCTGTTCTCGCCTCTCTCCTGGAAGAGGAAGAGCGCAACAATGCGTTGGCCAACGGACTTCCAGCAGACGTACTATGTGGCAATGCGTGTGGCAATATTGATAAGGATACAATATTTTTCATTACAGCTAAAGAATTGTGCTGATTGTTTATCAGAAAGTCAGTAAGCTGCAGTTTTAAAGCAGTTCAAAAATGGCAAATATCTGCTGGATAAAGCTTCTTAAATGTGACACTTTGCTGGTTTTGTACGTCTCATATGATCTTTATTAAATAACTGTTGGCCGGACAAAAGGAAACATTTGGAGAACTCATTTTGGGCTTTGAGATGGTCATTGATTGTTATTTTATCTTAATTTTATAGACTTGATTATTGTCTCAGAATTCTGCTCCCTGACATTTAAAGTTAAAATGCTCCACACTGCTGTACAAAATAAACAGTTCAACATGACTCTTTATTAAATAAGATGCCTCCATCCAGCAGCAGAATGTAACCAAATACTGTACTGAAGGACAAATGAAGTACTTGTACTTTATTCTTATAACATACAACAATTCAGATGGGAATATTTGACTTTTTACTCCACTACAATTATTTGTAAAGAAAAGGCTTCTTTAGAAATGAAAACAAAATTATACCAAGCATATGAAGAGCTTATAAAAGAGAATGCTTTGTTATAGATGCAACTACCAAACAACATGTGCAAGGAAAGATGAAACAATAAGTTGATTAATCAACTTATACAGAATTAGATTTGTTTTGATACTTAAGTCATTTTGTTGTTTCTCAAATATGAGGATTTACTTACTTTTTTTCTGAATTTTTATAAATCAAACAACAAACCAATTAATGCTAAATATGATCAGGGGATTCACCCATAATTCCAATATTCATTAGTTGCCATCCGGTATGAAAAAGCTATAAAATACCTCCTCTTCAACCAACTACAACAGACTAACTGCTGTTAACACATTAATGCAGGTGCTTTTTTTTTTTTTTTTTAAAGTATAACTATTATAAAGAACAATTTTATCCATTGATACTTCAAGTCCATCTTTATATTTATACCTACATACCTTTACTTTACTTTCAGATTTTCAACTCAGGATACAGCTGAGCAATATATCATTATTATATTATTATAAGGGGCTGGATAGAATGATATTGGATTTTGGATATTATAATATAGTGATCTGGTATACGTGTTGTCCTCTTCTGGCTTTAATGGCTGCATTGCAGTGAAGTGATGTAATTTTCTACCAGACTGTTGGAGCGGCTTTATTATTTGCCTTTTCCCACTTAGTCAATAAATCTAGATTACTGAAGATTATTTATGAAAATTCTCATTGAAATCGCTGTCATCCTAACAATATTGTAGGGATGACAATATTGTATCATAGAAGTACTAATACAGTATCACACTCCAAAAATACTGCATTGTGGTACTGTATTAGTACTTCTACTGAAGTACTTCCTTGACCACTGCTCCCCTCATGACTTTAACCCCTTAGGGTTACGGACAAGTATATAAGAAAAAAAGAATTTATCATCTTTGCACATTTCAGATTCAGAAAGTATTTCGAAGTTCTCTTGCCTCTGAACTTCAGCATCATTCGGACTCAGAGAGGAAGTTGGCGTTAGGTGTAATGCACAGAGACAAGCAGGCTGTCATCTCAAAATGCACCAGTTACATGATGAGAGAGGATGGTGGATTTTTTTGAGGATGGACCTACCTCTCTGTGTACGTGTGTGATCGCTGTGGCGAGCTCCAGCCCGTCCAGCAGGTTGTTCCCATCATAATCGTGCATCTTGAAATAGTGCAGCTGAAGCTCTTGGGGTGTCATTTCTTTCTCTGGTTTGTCTATGACTCCCTCCAGGTGCTCCATGATGTGACTGACAGCAGAGGAATTGGAGAAAAAAAAAACAAAAAAAAACACAGCTTTTGATTACACAGTGGAAACCCCGCTGCTGTCTGTGTTCAAAGTTCACCCAGTCCTCAATCACGGATTTACACGGCCCGCTTTCAAAGAGGTCATGTCACTCACTCTTTGTCTTGCACCATGTTTTTGTCCAGGCGGCCGTGACCGTGGCCGGTTACGTGGGCCGCACTCTCTACTACTGGAGGCTGCTGCTGCTGGTGTGGATTCTCCTGAGAGCGAACACACAGCAGAGAGCAAGACAGGAGGAGGAGGAGGAGCACACCGCCCCCCTGCACACTACACCTGCCAGCCATTCTGCTGGGGAGGGAGGGAGGGAGGGAGACAGACAGGGGGAGACAGACAAGACAGAGGGAGACAGACAGAGACACAGACAGACAGACAGACAGACAGGCGGAGACAGAGACACAGACACAGACAGGCGGAGACATACAGAGGGAGACAGACAGACAGACAGACAGGGCAGCAAGTTAAAGACTAATGTTCCGTAATCAATAAACACAACTCTGGTGGATGTCACCTTTTAAATATCTTGCTTCTATATTGTGTTGCACAGTTTTCCGCCTCACGCTTTCCATATATATGTTGATGTTTAATAACCCCCATTTATTTACAAATGTGTCTTTCTTTCCCTTGTCAATATCTTATGAGAGCTACATCTGTTTCATATCAAACATGAAGGCTGCTTCTACCAAACAACTAAGATATATCGCCCACAAATAACATAAAACTGTACATTGAAACTGTGTACCATATGTTTAAGTCATATGTAATTATTAGAGGTTAATTTTCCACAAAACTAGAAAAACAATATCTGTGTATGGGCTACGTTAATAACTCTACTGTATACTTAGACGTTGCATAACTATGCTCGCTTGATTTAATACTCAGATGAATGAAAACATGCAATAACGTTAGCTAAAAAGCTATTACAAGATTTGCTAGCACGAAGCTTCATTTCCAACTCCATGAAATGACAAGTCGCGTCTGGTGCCTAAACGACTACGACACGTGCTATAAAATTATGTATAAAACCGCTTGTTAATACTTACTTTTAAATAATTCGTTTCTTCACTTCACTCCGTGAACAGTTGTGTTGTTTCAGTAGTTGGCTGGCAACAATGATCAGTCACTCAGAGGTTTTATGGACCAGATGGCTTGCCGTAGCACCACTTGGACACGACAGCTCATTCTGATTGGTTAAAGTTATCAGAGAGTACATAATTTAGGTGAGATAGTTCCCTCCACTAAACCTCCATTTTCACTACAATTTCCCGGCTGTGTTTTGGGATTTATAGCTGTTCTGGGCAGAATTACAATTCCATTATACTTCGTAACTGTTGCAGCGTATCGTTGAAGGCTATAGTAAAATAATGATACTGCTATATAACGCCTAGAAGTGCCTCTAAGTATCTGACTAAACCAAACTTCTTGCTTTGTACATCAAGTGAGAACACATTACGCCGTGAAGTCTCTTGAATAAATTTGATATTATTGAGACAAGAAAACGTGTTAGTCTTTTGATAAAATATTCGTATTTATATGACAGAAATCAATGCCTTTTACAAAAAGTACAAGTACTTTTTCGTGTCTTGCAGAGAGAGAAAGCATCTTCGCGGTGACTCTTTGTTTACGTCAGCAGGGGGTATGAAGCAGCCGCTGAGCTGTCAGATCTCCACTGCACAGGGACAATCTGTGTGGTGGACTTTACTGAGAAGAAGGACAAGCGTCGCTCATGACAAGCAAATGTCCACTTTCCAGAGAGAAAATGATGCAGCTAAATCTCTGTTCAAGAGGCTTGAGGTTTTTTTTTATGTCGTAAAGTAGCTGATATAGACTCTCAGTAGTGGGTGGCCCTTGTTTCCCCCTGTATTTACACCCTGTGATGTGGTTTAATGGGCAAATGTTCATTGCAGTTCAACTGCTGTGTGATGTTTCCCCCCCACCCCCCGTTTCCTCCAGCCTGTTCACAGTTTCCCCTATATTTAGTTTGTACTTTAAAAATATAGTTTCCACTGCATATAATGCATCCATTGATTTGCACCATGTGCTCGATACAGTTCAATTACATGCCAGTGCAATGGCTGACATGTATTATTTTGTAACAGAGCCAGGAGGTTAGCCAGCGCCAGCCTGCCAATGCTGCTGAACCCAGATCAGGGAGCAAGCCAAGCAATTACAGATAGATTTTTTTTTTTTCACTATGAACTCATTTATGAAATGAACACTATCAAAAGAAGAGAACACCATATATGCATGAATCCTGTCTTAGCTAGATTGCACACACTTGACCACAGCTTTCTTCGCATTGCTGCTTCATAAGCCCTACCTGATCCAGTTAAAGTGTTAACGGAAAAAGATTAGGGACATTGGTCTTAAGAGGAGGACTATCCTCCCCTCAATCAAGCCCTCTCAAAATTCCAAGTTCATTCCTAGAAAACAAAAAAAAAACTTCTCTGACTGAAGTCATTTGTGCATAATATTAGAATTGGGAATGTATGCATAAAAGTATGCATTGAATTTAATATGCATAATAATTGCTGCAATGTCACAGTACAGAAAAAAGTAAAGTTCAGGTGTAATGGAAATGTGTACTTTCTGAATTTTGCAGAAATTTGTTTTGAACTTGAGTTTATTACAGATTCACATTTTAAAATGTATCCCATAATATACACAGCAATGAAACACATTTAAAATGAAATGTATGTATTTCAGTATTCACACTATATTCTTTAGATTTTTCGTACTGATGACTTTCTGTGCCTGTAGTAACCCACCCCCCTCTCCCCACCCCCACACTGCACACGAAAGATTACACATTTATTTCTGCTGGCAGTCCGCAGTCACTCCCATCGTGTCCGGGGAGTACAGTCACCACCGGGACAGAGCGCCGATGGCAGCCCGGGTCTCCTTCACTCAAGTGCGCCTGGAAGCGGAGCTGGAGCGCTGCCGGGCCGAGTGCCAGTGGGAAAAGATGCCGGCGATCATCGACCAGATGCAGGCTGCGCACTTCCACGAGGAAGGTGAGTACAGTGGAAGGTGGTCTAGACTCGGAGGGATGGTTTCTTTTTAGAGTTCAGGGTATCTCCTGCCACTTCCTGGCAGGTTTTTTTTTTGCTGCTCATTGAACTGTACACTGTACAAATAAAAAAAAATCCAGAGAGTTTCATAAATTTGAAAGGTAATGGGACTCCAAAGGTTGTTTGAATTCCACCTGTTTTTATTGGAAGTTTCAGGAAGTTGATCCCAAAGTAGTTTTAAAAAAACGTATTGATGCTAGAAACAGTTTGAAATAATTTTTTGTTTGCTCCGGAACATTAAGGATGAACTAATTTAGTTTGATAAATTTATGAAAAAAGACTAATAATCCCAAATGTTTGTGAAAGATGGATTTTTTTGCAGTGCAGCAACAGCACAGTACACAACTTGGACCTTGGACTCTCAGCAAGATAGAGTGGCCTGCTGTAGTTGAAGGTTTCTTTAGCAGATTTATTCCACAAATAATATAAATTATGATAAATAGTAAGGTGCTAATGTGTCCCAGTGGGTCAGACCAGGGTTCACTGAGGGGTTTGCAGTATGGCTGTAACAATAAATGTCATTCCCTGGAAGTTTACAGTAGACACACTGATTAAAGGTGCTATTGTATGAGCTTTTACCTGCTATTCCCTATGCAAAACAACCTTTTTCCAACTGACTGTTAACAGCAACAGACTTGAAATCATTCCACTCAAAGAAACACACACACACACACACTTATCATTGCGTGCCTCATAAAGCATTACTTCGGTAAGTCACTAATGCACCTGCCTCCATCTCTCCACCTCAGCAGAGTAAATATGGGTTCAGGTGACCCGGCTGCCGTACAGTCTGATGTTATTGTGCTCACAGATGGAGCAGACCTGCAGTTTCTCCCTGCCTGCACATGCACTCAAGTGTTAAATTAATGTGGTAACACTGTGTGGCTGCATGGATCACATTAGCTGATCTACCACTGAGCATACACGGTGCATTAGGAGAGTTAGTTTGAGATTGGAGATAGAGGAACTTGACTGCAGGTAAAGCGCCGAGCAAATAAACTCCTCCTTGCTGTAAAATTGTAAAAAGCAGCAATAGGTGGTGAAGTCTTAGGTTCCTCCTTGTTTTTAAAGAGCTTTGCTTTGGATAATTTACAGTCAGGTGGCAAAGTGATAACAATAATAGTCTGATTTGATGTTACTCAAAGTTAAAGAGCAAAGATTTTTAGTTCAAGCTAAACGGCACAACCCTGTTCAGTAGCACTACTAGCAAATTCACCCAATAACAACAGTATTAAGAATACTGAGGGCAGAAGTGTAGTCCTCTGTATTTTTTGAGGGGGAGGATTTGGGGCTTTCAGTAACCCAGGGGGAATTATATTCTGCAATTAAAATAACTGGTGGTAATTTTATTGGCTGATTCCGGTATTTATAGAGCCATTATAATTGAAGGTACCCTGTGGAGTTTTCTTGCAAGCCAAAAATGTAAATTCCCATTTCGTTTTTCTGCATCATATGTATCCTTAAGGTCAAACAGGTTACTAAAAATAAACAGGTTTGTGGAGCCAACAAAATATTTTTTTTATCCAGATGGTTAGAAGAGTCTTTGGGGATTTTTAAAACACTTATAGAACAATGCAAAAAGTGTTTAAAATGACCATATGGAGTTTTCAAACACTGCTGATTAATTAGCTATTTATAAAACTTATGGTAAACGTTAGCTCTGTGAAGACAATACATGCTGATACATGAGAGAGACAAACAGAGCTTGGTCAGTAGTAAAATAGAGCTTAGTACATTTATTTAAGTACAGGGGCACACATTTTTAGGCATTTTTACTTGAGTATTTCCATTTGATGCTACTTTATACTCCTGCTCCACCCCATTTCAGAGTAACATATAGTACTTTCTACTTTATTATATTTATTTATTAGTTTCTACTAACTTTAAAGATGAAGATATGACAAAGTGAATGATATAATACACATTTTGAAATACAATACATCGTTAAAGATTAAATCAGTGGGTTCCAACTTTTTTGGGCTCCTGAAGTCTTACCAAAATCAGTGTGTGGTCGAGGTCACATATATCAGATGTCTAAGTTGATAATAACGTGGCTTGTCAATGGCCAAAGCAGTGAACAGTTTGCAGTCACCCACTTGCTCACAGATTCAGCCTTTGTTTTGATTATGCAAGTTAATATATTCACACAGTGAATTTGGGTCTGCTCATACCAGGCAAGGTTTGTAGAGCCTGACCGCAAAAACAGCTGCTGAGGTCAACTGAAAAAAACAAAAATGTGGGCTGAAATGAGCTGAAATTATAATGATGAAGCTGTTTTTCTTTGGGTTTATCGCTGACTGATCCTTTCAAAAATATATCTATTGTAAATGTAGAAACTATTGAATATTGACACTTTTAACTTTTTCCCAGTGATTATTGCTCTTCTCCAGCCACACACACACACACACACACACACACACACACACACACACACACACACACACACACACACACACACAAACAAACACAGTCAAATACTGAAATAGCAACAAGTTCTCTCTTCTTCTTTTCCGTGGGGATCAAATGTTTATTGAAAACTAAGCAAATTTCCAACTGAAGAGATGATAATTAGAGATGAAATTACAGTTTATAAAATCACAGCAGAGAGAATCACAGGAATTAGAGATGCTTGAGTGACGTCAAGGCTAAATATTCTTTTATTACTTGATCAGTAATCCAGCATTGAAATACGATTATTTTTTATCTGAACACTGTGAGCTCTATTACTGTATTGCAGCACTTACTCCTTCTCGTGTGAAATCACTGAGTAGCTCCGACTGTGGTCCTGGGCTGAGACCCGTCCTGCTGTTTATCCCCTCACAGACTGGTTTAGCCTTGGCTGTGCTGATATAATCAGCAAACATGTCAAGTCTATCAGGGCATAAACACTGCTTGCAAAGTTGGCATCAGAACACACACAGAGAATGAAAAAGCTAAACAGGAAAGCTTTAATCCAGTGCGTGTGCACACAGAAAGAGAGTTTTCTGCTGGGTGCTGCCTGAATGTTAGAACCAGTTTGTGTAAACTCCAGAGAAGGTGGACAGGAGCTCTTATCATATGATTACAATGTTAAAGCTATTTAAGGAAAGTAAGAGGGAAATGGAAACTGTAGCTTCTAAATAGACTTCAGGACTCGGGCGTATTTGAACTCCCTGAGCTGATGGGAAAGACTGTTTTTAGTGGACCGACAGAGGTTTGCTTTGGCTACAGAAATGTTGGCCTGTGACCTTGAGCTAAGACCTTCCCCAACAAACTCAGTTCACTTTCGACTGTTTTAAATTCCCCCCACACCACCCCTCGCCCCCACAGATGATTACGGGATGCTGATGATGGCCGAAGCCCTGCTGGAGGAGTGCCTGCAGGAAAACATGGATCTATTACGGTGCTCCACACCTCTCATGGACAAGACCCAGCCGAGACTGAGCCAGGCCAAAGGCCACCTCAACACCATCCTGAGCAGGGGCCGTCTCACAGTCAGTCATCCCATAGTTGATTTCCCACTGTTTCTCTACAGCATATCATCTTTATTATCTTTATTAACCGAATAAAAAAGTGCTGAAACCACTGAGGCACTGAAAGATTTTACCACAAATCCCATCCTTTGTGCAGCTTCAGTCATTTCAAACAACCCATTTCCTGTTTGTCCTGCAGCCGCGGTACTTGAACGAGGCTCTGCTGCTGATGGCCAAAGTGCACTATGTGCAGGGCCGCTACCGGGACGCCCAGGGAATGTGTGCCAGGGTGGGACTGGAGGAGCTGACGCTGGACGATCAGCCGACCTACCACCTCCGGCTGCTGGCTGAGGCGTTTGTGATTAAAGGTACTGGAAGATTTATGTAACTTAAAGAGGAATTCTATTGTCATAGTTTGTTGTTAACAATTGTTGTTCAAGTTGGTAACAACAACATCCCAGCCGCCACGTATATATATTGGAAGCATAAGATCGATCATCACTAAAAGGAAGTCTGAGACGTCACTACCCCACCAAGAGTGACCAGAGGCCTACTTAGAGGTAAACAGTAAAGTACAGTAGTATTCAAAATATACAGAGAGCTCAATCAAAGGGAAAGAAAAATGTTTTAAACTGGATGTTTAAAGTTGCAACATTTGGAGGACATCTAAGATCTTTGTTCCAGTTACATACAGCATCACAGCTGGAAGCAGATTCGCCATGTTTAGTTTAGACTCTGGGTTGTACGAACTGACCTGAGTTCATGGATCTAAGAGTCCTAACTAGTTTAGATTCTGGTGGCAGACATATTCTCAGCCTAAACTTAAAAATCGATTCTCTAGCTAACAGGAAGCTAGTGCGAAGATTTTAAGATTGGAGTGACGTGTTCACTTCTCTTAGTCCTTGATAAAACGTGGGACACAAAAACCCTTAATTCTGGAAATAATTTTGAGATAATAATGTTTTAGTGATTGCTAATAGATGGCAACAAATATAGAAGCAGGCTGGGATTTAACAAACCTGACTGTTCAACAAACTTATTTGGAAGAGAAAACAAAGGCGAACAGTGAAATCCTTGTCTTAATCCTAAAAATCTCACCTGTTGCACGTACTCTAGCTGTGCATGAGCAGTCCTCCTGTGTAACGAGGGATTACTACAGATATTTGGGGTTTACTCACCCTCAGTTTTACCTCAGAGAAGTGATTCAGATAATCTTTGTACACTCTCAGTGTGTTTATATCCTGTCTGATCGTCTGCCAGCTCATTCCTTGCCGCATCGGAACAGGTTGGCAGATCTCAGCAGTTACTTTGGTCAGAATAATGTTAGGAAAGAGACCTGCACATCCAGCGTTTATGCAGGTTCATCGAAGAGAAACTCAATTTATAAAAAAAAAGAAAGAAAATGACTGCACATGGTCTTAAATTTATTAAATGCAAGAGCAGTGTGTATGGATCACTTTTTGGGTATTTTATGCTTTTATGTGGCAGCTGACATAAAATCAGAATAAAGAGAGCAGAGGGATGACATGCAGTAAAGGAATCAAACCGGCGACTCATTGTTCAGGCCATATGTGTCCATGTGGTAAACACCCAAACCACTTAGCTATCGGGCTGCACTTTTAAATGCTTTTTACTTTGGTAGACAGTGAAAAGTCAATGAAAAACAAAATGTCTAACAACCACTCACACACACGCACACACACACACATACACACACACACACGCGCACACACACACACACACACACACACACACACACACACACAGTCACCAATACTAAATAGGAAAGAGGGAAAAGTAGCAATGGAAGCAAGAGGAGTCACGGTAAATGTACAGATTAACTCGACTAACTAACTTGAAATTTACTGGCACTCACACAGAGACACAAATACATGTCGGTGGTGTAATACACAAACCTGCTACTGCTTTCACGCATACAGTAGACTCTGTATATGCACACTGTTTCACTGATTTACACTCAGTGGCTGCAAAGCACTGAGAACCATTTAGGACCGTGTCAGCAAAAGGCAGTGAAGAAGAACTGTTATGCTACCAAGTTTTGGGTCTGTGCCAACACAAACGCTCTTTTACACTTATGTACAGCAGACCTACATGATTCTAGATAACTCCATTTAAATGCGTCATTAACTGTAGGCACTCCTCTTGTGGGATTTTACCATCAACTAACTGTAACTGTAAAACTGCACGTTGCCTGTTTAACCCAACAAATACTCTGAGCTCGTTTTTGCCATACACAGCACATTTACATGAGTGATGGGATGTTTTTATCAATCAAACCTGTCCCAGTAAACTCTGATAAACCTCCAAATGCTTGAAGTCTTAACTGTCACTCAGGCATCGTGGCAATTACTAGAAACACGTCACAGAAAGAGGAACTTGATTACTGACTGTAACATAAATCTGTTACCGCCGTGAGTTTTCCTCAGCACAATGACACCAATACGCTCCGGTATAGTTTTCAAAGTGTTTTATTATCACCGCCATCCACTGTCCCAGTCCGTGCGCTCTGCTGCTGTGCCTCTGAGCGCACGCGCAGCGTCTGTCTGTCTGTCGGCATCTCTGCCCGTCCGTGTCTCCAACTCTCCTTCCGTTGTGTCACTACTGTTTTTTTTATATGGGGAGAGAGAGGCAATCAGCGATAGAATTCAGCTGGGATAATTAAGCCTCTTCCCGGCACCGTTCCCTGAACCACTCCCCCACGCTGACCTTCCTGCAATTGAGCCAAACCATGCCCCACTACCACACTGATTAATACTATAAACATGGGTGTGTTGGCAGCAGCTACAAAATGTTTTCTGAGGACAGAAATGCATTCAGTGCATGTGTAAGACCTCAAGGATGCACATTAAGTATTTTGTTGAGAAACACTGACACTGTAAACATAACTGTGCTAGAGTGTTTCCCATACAAAGGCTCTAATTGGTCAGCCCACCCAAATAGATTAACACACGCCCAAGTAGATTAAGACGCGTTTTAACCACACACCTATCTGATTTGTGTGCGCTGCAGTAACTGAGCCCCTGTACTTGCTAGTTTCTAAACATGAGGCGTTTAGGGAACATCTGTAAAATTTCTCTGTGAGTCGTGTAATGGGATATCTGTAAACTGTAGTGTCTACAAATCGTCTGCATGTGAGGTGTTTAGGGGACATCTGTAAATTGTAGTTACAGTAACTAACCTGGGTTACGCTCTCCACCTCTAAACTGCAGGGGTTTCTGTGTACATATCAATCACACACCAGCACCACACGCAAATTCTCAACCTGTAGGAAACTTTGAATAATAATTTAGATTACAATCTCTTGTTCTTACAAATCTGTCAACAGAGTGAATGAAGACTCTGAGTATCAGATGATTAAACCACTCAGTTAGTGTGTAACAAAGGGGTTTACAATTCAAATACAGAAAAATCACAAAGGTGGAGACTTGTGTGAGCTATCAATGGGAATTCTGACTTTGTGCATAGTTTACTCTTTCAACTCACCTCCTACCTGTCAGTCTGGACCTTCAGTGAGCAGAAGCAGCACTGACAAACTGGCACGTTTCCTTGAAAAACATCTCAAGCGATCGCAAGCGTTTCCTCGATGATCCCATTCCTAATCCCTTTGCGAGGAGTTATTACAGACCTAAAATCACAGCGACCTTGTATGGGGAAGTAGAAATGGAAGCGAGGCAGCGGGCTGATGAAATCCAATCTGTGGAAACAAATGTAACACGTCTGGAAAACATCAGCTTGATGGGGCAGATAGATAGAGAGACGTGTCAACGACCCGTTGGTGCTGCTGGTTGAGTCTTGACCTCAGCATGTGGGTGACACTGATGATCTAAAAGGGCAAATGTAAGAACTGTGGTCCCCGTCATTGTGCACAAAAAACAGTTTTCTGTGTAACTGCCTCTCCTGATGAAAAATTGCTATACAGATGCTTGTTTTAAAAACCCGATTATCATGAGTCATTTACAGTCACAGTCACACACTCAGGTCCAAAAATATAATTTTGTTCAAGAAGATTATTTTGGCTTCACTTTATAAATGTGCTTTTTTCCAGTCAGAAACCATCTGAAGTATTTTTGTCTGTTGTGACACTCTGAACATCATTACAGTTCAAAGGTCATAGTCACAGAACATTACACCCAGGCACGGGATAATCTTGTTTCAATCATCATCATCATCATCATCATCATCATTATGTCGTTACACTCCCTGTTTCCTGATGATCGGACATGACCTCACGCTGATGAAACCGAAGAGAATTTTATTGCAATGACTGTCAGATATTGATGTCCTTTGATTGTTTTGAATCCCTCTGAAGGATATTTACGGTGGACTGTTATGGTGATTTGAGAAAACAGATCAGATCCCATCAGGGTGCTGCATAGCTCTTTGCAACGTATCGCATGTTGCTATGGGAATGAAGTCAGATGTGAATATTTGGATGATGATGTCTTTCCAATCGCCAGCTGCCTGCTTATTTAATTTGGCCTGCTGTCTGGTCTGAGGCTGCCGTCCACCACGGGCCTCCTGCGGTCTAGAAAGGTTCCTGCTCCCTCCAATAGAGTCCACTAGCGGACACCAGACCACGAATCTGGACCTCCACAGGTCTGTTCACTGCTTCCACTGTGCTCATGTATCATCATCGTTGTTAGATAAACGAGAGCGACGGCTGGAAGGAAAAACTAGCTTTTAACAAGAGGAAACCTCCGGCAGAACCAGACTCAGGGATGGATGGCCATCTGCCTCAACCAAGTTGGGTTCAAGGGAGAGCAGAGAGAGAAAAGAACAGCGCAGGGAAACATGATGACGATAAATGTTGGGTAGGTTGGTGGTGCCGGTAACCACAGCTCTGGATGTGGTGAGAAGAGGATTCTGATGAACTCAACATGTCTACTGGATGAGAAGAGCGGATGTGAATGGGGTAGGGGAGAAAATTGACAGGAATTCAATGATTGGTTTACCAAAAACACCAGCTGATTAAAAGAAGCAGGGAGAAAAAGAGAGAATTGAGGATGAATAAAAACAAAGATAGTCTTCTTGAATTAACTTACACTGAGCTTCAATAGGATTCATTATCTGGGACTCATGACTCATATCTGTACAAAATTGTGTCACACGCCTTCAAATAAATGTTGAAATTTGTTAGTACAAAAAAAACAAAGTGGCCCACCAAAATCTAACAGCTGTGCTCTTAGCATTGCTAGATGCTCCTTTAAGCAGAATACAGTATTTTCAACAGACTAGATCCATTAAAAGTTGCTGAGTCTTTTCTTCCTTTCTGCCTTATTATTGTTCGTGTCCTTCGTCTACAAGGCGAGGAAGTGAAATCCAAATAGAACCCAACTTATTATCGTATGGTGATGCACTCAAACAACTAAAACGACTGGAACATAAACAGGGAAGGATGTGGAGCCAAAACTAAAACGTCCTGCTAAGTACACTCCAGTAGTTGTGTCTGCACTGCTGCAGGCATCTCGTATTTCCTCAACATTGCTCTTCTTGATGAAGCTTTTCTAAGTAATTCAATTTTGCTGTAGCAGACACATTTTAAAAAATGTCTAAAATGGAAGCAACAGAAACTGCGATATGTCCAAAGTCAGGGGCAACTTCCAATAATACTGGGTCCAACATTTCCCATAATGCAGCTCAATATTTTTACCTTATACCCACTTGTTTAAAACTCCATTAACCCAGTTTGAAAGGTTTTTGTTATTCATATGTAGCTTCCATGATTTGTTTTCCTGCAGTCACCCTCAGCTTGTACGTTCTCAATGTAAAACTAGTTGCAAACTAGAACAATTAAGTTTTCAATGGTAAATTTTGTTGCACATTTTCATTCCTGTGACTCACACTTTGTCCTGCCTGGGTCGATAAACCACAGTTTATTTGCACTTTGTCGATGGTGGTGGAATCATTCCTGACCGTGGTCTCTCCTGGTGTTTCAGGTCTGTCTCTGGACCACCAGATAGTGTCCGCAGTGTCTCGTGTGCGTCTCTCAGAGAGGGAAGAGGAGAGCCTGTCCTGCTACCTCAGGGCCTGTGACGCAGTTCTGTCCTACCTGCAGGAGCTCGACAAGGTGGGCTTTCACACGTGCAGTGGGTGTATGATGTGTGTGTGTGTTTTTATGAAGGTCTGTGTTTGCATGAATTTAAGTCCGGCCACTGTCACGGGTTATTGTTTATGATAATCAATTGTGTTCATCATCGCTCTTCCTGCTTTCCTGTATTTATCCTTTATTAATATGTTTTTTAGAATTTCTGTTTAAAGCCTGTTTATTGAAGTATATTTACATTTTTAAGTCTTTACCATTTCACAAAACGAACATGTAGTGGTTCTGTGTCAATCATGATGCACAACCCCATATATATTGTAATTATAATTAGCTCCAACTTAACCATCTTCAACATTAAAGTACTGCTTATATGATAATGAATCAGTAATATTGATGCAGTTATATGCTAACAGATGCCAGTGCAAATATTTCTGTACTTTTACTTGTAATGGAATACTTTTATAGTGTTGTTGTGAAACTTTTACTGTCATAAAAGGTCTGAATAGAAACTTTTCTAACTTTTCTGTGGCTGTATTTTCAGGTCGTAACAACACCCCACATGAAGGCAACCAAAGGCATTCTACTTCCTTCATCTGCTGATATCGACCTGGGCTATTTCCTGCAGGCGGCATTACAGAGTGCTTACCTTTGTCTGCTGCAGAGGGGGTGAGTCAGCCAGCCAGCCATACACACGACATGTACACATTCACAGTGTCTGCCTTTTCAAAAGCTAAAAGATGCCAGACAACAAGATGTGCTCACTTATTGGCTTCAATACTGTTGATTCAGACTACTTAATAGTAAAATATTTAAAAACCCAACTGATACTGAGAAGTATTTAAACAGATTGTGGCTGTATAGCCAGCTGTCGGCCTTCACAGACGGATTATCCATCTATGTTTATCGTTATGTCGGTGGCTGTGCTGTATTCTTATGGCTGCAGTCTTTGCTGATGTCCTCCCTCCATCAGAAGATTCCCTCTGAGATGTAGCAAACGATCCTACATCATTTAGTCCGGTTTCATTGTGAGGAGGAGGAGGAGGAGAAAGGATCATTAAAAGCTTTTGAGCACCACTTGACCTCAGTGCAGTGGAGATTACATTTTATTTGTGACCACCAGGTGTCAGTGTTGCTCTTAGACAGAAAAGTAAAAGTAGTCTGAACAAATATTGGGTTGTCACATACTCTCTCCATCCTGCATGAAGACTCTAATATTCAGTTTTGTACTTCTACTGTTAGTAAAGTAAATAAAGTGGAACATATATGAAGTAAAATACTTACAAGTATTTGAGTCTGTTGCTTCAGTCAATGCAAAACGTGTCTGTATTGTTTATTGCTGTAACTGTAATATGCTGTTGTTTACTGAGCACTCACTATGTATGGCTGTACGGCTGTAAACAGTTTGGTATTAACAGTGTGTTATTGGCTGTCTTTTTATTTCTGTCAACTTCTTCTTCCGCAGGTTTATATTAACTTTACAACCTATACATCAAACTGATATGCGCCTACTGTGTGTGTGTGTGTGTGTGTGTGTGTGTGTGTGTGTGTGTGTGTGTGTGTGTGTGTGTGTGTGTGTGTGTGTGTGTGTGTGTGTTAGTCATCTTGCACAGGGTGCTCACCAGTTGCGTAGGGTGATCAGGGTGGTGGAGTCACGAGGGTCTCAGAGCTTCAGGAAGGTGAGCTGCCACACACACACACACACACACACACACACACACACACACACACACACACACACACACACACCTTCCATTATTTGATATTATCATGGGAACTTCACGGTAGTTCAAGCAGGCACAGAGGCAGTTAAAGTCACAAACTCCTCTCAATCACCCATCCACGACTTCAGTCTGTCCCAACCAATTAACAACTGAGGCGGCGTTCATTCACTCTGCTTGCTCTTTGCTCGCCTCATCGCTCTACTACTAGTCTTCAGCTTATCTCTCGCACCTCCCCTCCTCCTCCTGCATCAGCAAAAATACTTTCCTATTGTTATCATTCATTTAAATCATGTGAATCTCTCTGGTGGGAGGTTTTGTGTCTGTGCCTTCTCAGATTGTTTCAGAGCATCATACACAAATGGAAAAATGTATATTTATATCTGATGTTAGTGTCCTGCTTGAACTGACTCTCATGTAACTTCTGTGAATGATATCAGAAACATTTGCACAATTTACACATTGTGAAAACATAAAACACTACTTTGAAAATTAACAATGAATTTGCCTATTTTCATATGAAGTATCGGCGACAAACCTAAAATAATAATAATTAAAAAGCTTTATCATTCATAAAAATTATCATATTTCCAACTCATTTATTATTCATATTTGAATTTAATATACATTTAGTATTAATATTTCACTAATACAATATTTATGTTTTGTGGCTGCATCGTAGTCTGCAGCGAAGAAGCTAGCAGAGGTATTGCTGAGCTCAGTGAGTGAGAACAGCTACTGGCCCCCGCTGGGCCCCCCGCCCTCCGCCTGGCTCCGCAGAGAGGGAGCCGCCGCCTCCAAAGACGCCATCTACCCCACCGTTAAACCACCGCAACGTTACAGCACAGAGAGGTTCGTATGGGCATCGTTTCAGTGTCTTCGTCGTCTCAGCCATTTTATAGTTTAGTCTGTGTTAATCCTCTAATATCTCCCACTCAGTGCAGTCACTGCACTCAGCTAAACATTTAAGGAGCTTAATGACTCCTGTGATCGTGTTTTGTTACTTCACTGTATCAGCTATCAATAGTGCACAAAGGAGTTATCTCCGGGCGTCAGTTTCCGTTATCAAAGTTGTACTTTCCGCCCTGCGAGGATCACCTTTTTCCAAGTTAGCATCCTATCAACATCGGAGGAGCCGGGGATCCAACTACCAACCCTGTGATCACAACACTGTGACTCACCATCACTGTGAGAAATGTGACAGATAAAAAAAGAAAAATATATTTGGTTGGATCACAGTGTATGAGACATTATATGAGCCAAAAATACAACATTAACGAAGCATGGTGCCATTGGTGTCATTTTCAGTCTGTTCCCGTCCACACGTCTATTACATGTCTGTCCATCCTGTATTTTTTTTTTTCTCAGACTCTTTATACACACATGTTGTATAAGTTATAGGTTGTAAAGCCCCTTCAGGCAAATTTGCTGCTTGTGATACTAAACTACAAAAATAAAACTGAACCCGACTTGTAGTAATCTAATCTGTCATGAGTATAAAGTTTAAAAGAGAGGTGCAGAAATTATTTCCTATGAAGGGCCACACATTTTTCTGGAAGGAGGGCCACAATAAATATTTATGTTAGAAAACACCATCATTCTTCGTAGATAAGACGTCGGCCGATGTAAATTAATAGGGAAGCTTAACAGCGCTATGCTATAAAGCTATAAAGCTCATTATTACATTTTTAGTTGCTCAAAATTTACAGTTTGTCTTCATTACAGTTTGTATCTTACAGCACTTAAGAGTAAGTTAAGATGAGCATGAGCTTGTCAAATACTGTGGTGGGCCGAGACGACGACAGCGCGGGCCAAACTTGTGTCACTCTGATTACAAAATCCCCATTGAAGTATTGTCAGGTTTTAACTGCACCTTTAGTTGAGCTCTCTCCTGTTGAAAACACAAAAATCGCACTAGAGGTCATCGTGTGAGGATGAAATAAAAGCTGCCGGTTTAAATGAGGTTTAAGGTCACAGAGCAAAAGGCAGATTTCTAAGTCTCAGGTTATCTGTTATCAAATAATTTTTGATCAGCAGACAGAGGTTTTTGTTTAAACTGAAGAGCTCATTCTCCTGCAGTGATGTATTAGTTAATGCAGCAGGTCAGTGTCTGCAGACAATGGATGAGGTCAGTTTATGAATAATGTAAGGAGGAGACACCTGTGACCTCAGTCACCTGAGGTTAAAAGTCACTTCTCCCATGGGATAATATATTAATCATAAATTTAATTGAGCATAACGTACACACGACACAGGGGTCCTGACGGGACAAACTGGTAATCCGCATCACAACACCAAAACACCGTCTTGTTGCCTCGTTTCTGCATCTCCCTCTTTGCAGCGATCCTGTGCTCGCTGCTCAGGCCCCGCGAGCCGTACTTAGTCACCGCCACATGACTAATCCTGCCCACACTATCATAAGGGAAGATCTAAATCCATGTCTGAGATTAGAGGGAAAGGAGGAACAGGAGAATTCACCCCGAGGAGCAGCTGTACTTCAGTATTGTTCATGGCTTTTTGTCATCAGTTATCTGTTCTGAAAAGGCCTCGATGGCGTCTGGTAAGTGTGTCCTTTAACAGGACATGGAGCCGACCAGACCAGCAAGAGGGGAGAGCAGCAAAGAAAGTGATGAATGGGGGAGTTTGTCGGAAGAAATGAAGGAGGTGGTGTGTGTGTCATCTGAGATAGTGCTGTATAGTGATATATCCAGGGTGGTCCGGCTTGTGTTACAGCTCCACAGGTGAGACAGAAACTGGACACTGGCCGCCATTCACTTGTGGACGAGCAGTGTGTGTGTGTGTGTGTGTGTGTGTGTGTGTGTGTGTGTGTGTGTGTGTGTGTGTGTGAGAAAGGGATAAACTTCCTGTTCTTGGTACCATTTCCTGTTTTCTGTTTCCTGGCAGTTGCTTCTGTCCTCAGGACGTGGTGGAGGAGGCTGTGTTGCTGCTGCTCATCACAGAATCCATGGTGAGACATAGACACACACAGACACACAGACACACACACACACACACACACACACACACACACACACACACACACACACACACACACACACACACACACACACACACACACACACAGGCTCACACACACACTATACTCAGTCTTCTTGCTTTCAAAGCCTATAATGAATAGATGCCTCTTGCTGTTCCAACACAATTCTTGGAGAACCGTGCATCTCAGTCTGTCAGTCCAACCACTGTTTCCCTCCTCAGTCTTCCTGCTCTTCCTCCTCTTCCTCACTCAGTGTTTATCTCTTCATCCAGGCCAGCGGCGACGCAGTGATCAGCCGTCTGCCGGACCAGGCTGAGGCTCGCCAGGCCAGCTTGCAGGATGCCACCTCTGTCTATGACCTGCTCACCATCGGCATGGCCAGGAGGGGGCAGTACGCCATGCTGTCTGAGGTGTGCTCTCACACACACACACACACACACACACACACACACACACACACACACACACACACACACACACACACACACACACACACACTCACACAAACACACTATGCTGGAGGTCTGAGGGGAGGAGAGCAAAAGAGTGAGAGATGAGATGTGTTAGTGAGAGCTTTGCCTTTGCCAAACTTTTTAATGAATGTCCTTATCACTTTGAGCGCAGGGATTATGTGTCTTTTTCTCTCACTGCCTCTCAGTCGTCTCCTCATCTCTCAGCATCCCCCACACTGTCTGCCTTCCTCTGCTTCGTCCTCCTCTCCTCGCTTCGCATTCCTCCAACCTTTTGTCACTTTTTTTTTATTTGTTGCCCCCCCCCGATGTGACCTTTACCCAGATGTGGGCAGTTGGGGAGGCGGAGGTTTGAGGGGTTGTCCCAAATTAGGTTTGTCCACCTGTCTGACTGATTCATAGATAGCATCAGTCACCTCATATAGAAGACCACACACACGCACTCACACACACCGAGGTAGTTCCACCTACACCAGTGGATCAGTTTGCTGATATATGAGCCCAGTATGGGCCATTTATTTAAAATTAGATGTCAGCCAGTCAGTGTCATCCATCTTTGATGTCATGAATAAGATTCACATTGATTGATTACATACTTAGTGTAACATTAATCAATCCATGAGGTGTCCGCAGCAAGTTCTGATATCAAATTTTAATTTGATATCAGGCAGCTATGTATTTATTTATATAGTATAATTATAATGCTGGTTATCACAAAGGTTTTCCCATTATTGGAAGAATAATGTTCAAGTAAAACATATACAAAAAACTTCATTCAAAGACCTCTACAGATTAAAATCAGCTGCTGGCAGCAACAGAAGAGGTCGTCCAATCATGTGAAGTCAAAGTGTCGCTACCCCCAACAAAAATGTTTTACTAACATTTCTTAAAAAGTCCCACTTTTTCAAATTTACTCTGATAATTTGTACCTTTGGATCATCATTGACGATACATTATACGCTATATAAGCAGCATTTAATATTGTAGTTGGTCAAGGAGCTGGTTCACAATTTTTGAAGACCGTCAAGACCGAAATGTTCGCCAGGCTCCCATATGAGCTTTGACTAAGGTTTTGCTTGCTTTAGTTATTCCTCCTTTATATATTAGCGAAGCAGCAACCAACTGTGATATGTCGGTTTGTGAACTGCCGTTCGGAAACCTAGAGTTCGCCATTTTTGCCGTTGACATCTCACCAAAAGTGATCATATTTGGACAAGCTGGGAAGGAGCAAGGGGTGGATCTGACTCACTGATTGAGAACTTAAGGACACAACACCCGCCCACCTATAGCAGAAACCTGACTGCACCACAGGCCTGTCAATCAAACAGACAAGTGCCCATACATACCGCTTTTTGAGGCCTAATATCTAATTAACGACAGGATTATTTTTAGATGGACCGACAGAGAACTAATAAGTAACTTTGGTGAATGACACCATAATGACTTTTGGAAAAAGTTTATTGAATTTTGATATTAACCTTTAAAAGATCCCTTTCTAATGCTCCTTCAGTGGAAATGATCTCGCCATCCTCACAGTCAAGTTTATCTGAAGCAATTCTGTGGTGCAAAGTTAGACTCTCTTTGGTGAAAACTTTGTGCTTCTATAAATAGTGTTGCCCTGTTTAGTTACAGTGGAACAATAGTAGCAAAAAGAGGACTTTTTGCACTAAAATGATGACCACTTACTTTGAGTAACTCAGACTGCTGCAGCCTCAGTTGAACACCAGATAAACACTTTACTCCTTTTTTGCACAGAGAGAGGACTGTGGCTTTTGTCCCCGATTGCTTTCAATGTAGAGACCTCTTAATGTCCCGTACCATAGTCCTTAATAACTTTATGCTCTGATAGGTTGTTAAATTCCGGTAATATTTGACATGATAGTGTATGTGTAAAATCTTTAATTTCAAACTAGATAGTTTTTAATCTTTCTGTCTGAAATGCAGTGGAGTAGAAGTGTTGCATAACACAACAGAAATACTCCATACAATCCAATTGTACATACACCTGTATTATTTGAACCCAGATAAGATGTAAACACAACATTGACAGATTATAACTTGACAGTGTTGTCATAGCAAACATATAGGCAAACTGTTGCCTGTTTACACATCCAGCAGACATAACGTTGTGTTTCAGGTACTATCTGGCTCTTTACCTGCTAAATGCTCCACTATGTTCACAGCTAACTGTTAACTCTGGCTGATGATTAGTGTTGGCAGGTAGTGTACGCTGGCTTTATCGCAGATATTCAGTAGAAAATAGCAATAATATAAAAAACAAAAAACAAATACCGACTAGTGCAGAATTAAGTACAGTAGTAGAGTCAGTGCACTCTTACTTTACATCTTGGTTTCCTGACTTACAGTTTGGCTGAACCCCAATTCCAGCACTCTACATTAACCCCTCTGAACGGAGGTTAAATAGGGATTTGGGGCCTGATTTTGCAGGTTAACAAGGGTCATCTCTGCTATGTAGCAGCAAAGACTGCTGCAGCTATATATGGCTTTATAAAGACCGAGCAACTATTACTAAAACATTACAATTCATTCACACTTCAGTTCATTTAAGAAAACTCCAGAGCCCATTCAGGACTATATTCAGCTCCACATTCTCTTATTAAATTTGATCCCAGCAAGGCTGATGTGCACCATAGTGCCACCCAGCACGACACCTTTGTCTGGCCGTTACATGGTCAGCAGGCTGTCTGCTAAGTGCATATTATTGAATCATAATATCAGGCGAACCTTTTTCCTGGTTTAAGCTCACTCCTGCATGACTGACAACATCTGACTTGGCTGCGCCGCACGCCATCCTCTGCTCGTCCACACACATCAATCACATCATTATGTAGTGAAAGAGCGCAGAGTGGGTGGGGAGTGGGGACTGACAATCAGCTTTCAGGCTAGAAAAATGTGGCCAAGAAAAGTAGCCATTCAGTTTAAAAGGAACAAAATTAGTAGATGAATTTAATGCCTCTTAATTTAGTCCAGGTGGACCAGCCTTTAACCTTTACTTATAAGTCCTACTTGGTGTAAAGCTACATAACCAAAACATTACTGCGTTTCTCCTTGCAGTGTCTGGAGCGAGCCATGAAGTTTTCATTCAACGAGTTCCACCTCTGGCACCAGCTGGGCCTGTCACTCATGGCGGCCGGGAAGGTGAGCTCATTTCTCCTTATATATCAGTAACAGACCCTCTCTCACACACACACACACACACACACACACACACACACACACACACACACACACACACACACACACACACACACACACACCACACCACACCCATAAGAGACATCCATCTTCTGCCATGCCTCTGTCCTGTATACCGCGGTGCTCCCTCCTCACCCTCGTGTCCACACGTGCAACAAATAGCATTCGCAGCTAAGAGTCCAGTCTGCTGAAAGCGGGTTGGATGTTACCAGATCTGCACAATTCAGATATGTAATTACTAAAATGTACAATAAAGGTGCATTTATTTAATGCAGATAAATTATAAGGGACATATGAATTGTATGGCAGTTCTCTGTCTTGAAATGGGAGTCCTCGAAAGAAGCAGGAATAGAGTTCTCTCTCTCAGTGCCTCAGTGTGTGCGTGTGTGTGTGTGTGTGTGTGTGTGTGTGTGTGTGTGTGTGTGTGTGTGTGTGTGTGTGTGTGTGTGTGTGTGTGCCTGAAAAATTGATCTGGGTTGCAGGATAAAGTGACAGATCAATGGAGAGCTCTAGAAATAGGCTGCTCCCTAGAAGGAGAAGGGGCCGCCTCAGTGTCGTCAGATCCGCTTCTATTTAGGGCCAGCAGCGCGCGTGCGTGTGTGAGTGTGAGCACATGTGTGTGTGTGCACGTGGTCCATTAATGATTGACCTACATGTATTAAGTGACTGTGTTTAAATGGGTCCATTAGGGCTGTGTAAGGATGGCTGATGTGCGTTTGATACACTCACTTAAAAGTAATCCGTGTCATCTGTGGCTGCATGATAAGTAGCTGCCATGTGCACATGAATCACAATTTATCATTGACATTTCCATGTGTGTGTGTGTGTGTGTACGTGTTCGTGTGTGTGCGTGCATGTTTTGCAGGGTGTTGGTGCTGTGTCCGTATTTAAAGAGTGTGCCAGGATGAGACCAGAGGACCCCTCACTGCCTCTGCTGGCTGCTAAAGTCTGCATTGGTCAACTGCACTGGGTGAATACACACAGAACTTCCACATAAACATCTTATTATGCACACAACATGCACACAACATGACCGAAACATGTGTTTGAGGGTCAAGCCTGTGTGCCTGAGGTAGTTACTGTATAATAATTAAAATATATCTCTTTTGCCGTGATGTTTTTGCACTGCATTTTCCAGAGATGCTTGTTGCTGCTTAAATGTTGTATCAATGAGTTTGTGTAGGTGGAGCTGTTTTCCTTTTCTGTTTTGTGTGGTAGCTTCTCCTGTTCTTACTAACTCCTCTTTTAGATAGTAGATACAGTAGCTCATATTTACATCGATAGTTCCCCACGTAGGAGATAAATAAAACACTCATAAGATGTTCAGATCTATTAGTGAATCAGAGAATGAGTAGAGTACATGCTGTTGGTCCTTTGTGTGCCTCTGCAGCTCCGACCTCCCGAAGCATGAACTCTGTAAGACCTCTAAAAGTGCCCTGTGGTATTTGGCACCATGACATGCAGCAGATCCTCTTTGTCCTATAAGTTCAGCTCAGACATGTACCAGTGTAACACTCCTGTTGTCGGTTTCTCTCTCCTGGGACCACTGTCGATGTGTTTTCACCACTGCTGACCCGTAGCACCTCACAAGCCTCTGTTCCAGCCCAGTTGCCAGGTCATAATGATATGGCCCTTAGGTCCCTCAGGTCTTTACACCTGTCTATTTCTCCCATTTGATCTATCCCAGACTCTGACATGCATCTTTGTTATAAGATATTCAATGTGGTCAATGATCATAATGTTTTAGTTCATAATGTAGCTTCTTTGTTATGCAAGTCAAAAAGGTGGATAAATAACAGCCCTGCATATCTATTCTGCTGAAATTCTTCATTTAATCCCCCACTATTAATTCATCTTTCTTTCACATGCCTGCTGTGAGCATTTAGCTGAAAGTAAAGAGCAGCTAGCATGGCTGAGGACTCTTGTTTCTTGATAAATACAGTTTAGTTTTACTGCTTTGTGCTCATTTGAATGAAATCCTCTGAGGGCAAAATCATTGCTGACACAATGTAAAGTAATCATTCAGTCAGTGTCAACAGAATCTGGACTTGTCAAAAAGCCAGTAACTGCAATACAGTATGCACAAGTTTAGCAAATGCCATATTTTTCTGACTTTTGAAGTGAAAGTAAATACAGCCCCAGCTCAAAACAAATATTAATGCACGTTTAGTTTATATTTCATTCTTTGAAAACTGAAGAAAAAAGTAATTAAAAAGTTGGCAGAAGTTTCCCTGCCAGGACAGTACAGCAGACAGGAACCTCCTCTTTGACAAATATTAAAGCTTACGAACACTTTTTGTTGCCAGCCAAGAGTCTTTCTAGTCTTTATCTTCACCCACATCATACTTAAGATTTTCCCACTAATATTCAAGTCAGGAGACTGCTCCAAAGCTTCAGCTTGTGTTTCTTGTTCATACACCAGTCTTGTGTGTGTCTGCTACACCTTCCTTAGGTTTTGCTTTGCCTCTATCTCCCGCAGAAGTGCAGTTTTACTCATCTACATCTTGTCCTGACTTCCACTGTTGCCCTTAACCGCTATTTCTTAATGACTTTTCAGGAAGTGGGAATTGCAAGCTGGAAGCACTTTGATATCTTTTTATAGCCTTCTGCTGTATTGCAGGCGTCAGTTACCGACAGTTACAGATCCTCAGTCAGCTGGTTGTTGAGTGTTACCAAAAGGTTTGATGAGTCAGAGAACTGATCAGCTTTGGAAATGTTTTTAGCTGGACAACTCCTAAATTAAATCTATCTTCCTAACAAGTCAATTAATGAGACAATAAATGCTGAGGCTATATAATATTCTATTATCTTATAAAGTAATGAAAAATGATAATACATTAACATTTGAAGAAAGACAAATTCTTCATGCCTATTTGTTTTGTATTTACTGCTTTTCATTTCAAAATGAATACAATAATTAATTTTCCTGGGGATACATGAACTGTTGCCTTCAGCTGAATATGTGAAGGTTCATATTTCACAGGATTACAGATGTAGTAGCAGCTCCATCTGGAACTAATACTATTTTACAAATGCACGTGCATGGGAACGTAGTGGTATTTCATGTTCATTTTCATTTAGCCTCCTCAGCTTCTGTTATAAGATGGGAAAGTAAAAAGGTGAAGTTGTGTCAGTGTGTGGAGTGTGTAGTGCATGGAGGCTTATAGGATATGTAGAGTAAATGTGTGCCCTGTTTGGAAGTAAAGGGTCAGTCCATTGGAAGTCTGCATAACTGTGCGTAATGTTTTGGGATTGACACGGGTCACTCAGGCAGACGGTAATCACTGTGAACCCCGGCCAGCTTGGATACGCCTGCTGTTTATGTTTGGGGCAGGAGGGAGAAAGTGACATCAACAGTGTTTAGTGTGGCAGGAGAGTTAGACACAGAGAGGGAGAAAGAGAAGGGGGTCAGAGATTAGAAAGAGGAGCTAACAGGGGCGAATGGAGAGAGCACATCTGTCAGTGGCTGGAGATCATGGCAGGCTGGAGACACTAAGGAGCTTACAGCCTTAATCACAATGGGACACTATGGCCATAGTACAGTGTGGTATTACATAAATGGGCCACCGTTATCCACCATCAGCTCCACTGGACAGTCTGGACTGTTATCTGGCTAGCAACATGTTGTTTTGTTTTTGCTGTTGACATCATCCCACGAGCCCCCAGAGCAGACCAAAAATAATGTATTCATAGTCTCCCATCTGTCGTAGAGGTCTCAGGCATATGAACCCTTGACTTCACCACAAACTGCATGATTGGCGATCTAAAAGCAAAGCTGCTTTTGTAAATTCCTGAAGAGCAGTTATGCAGATGTGAGGTTTTCACCCGACAACAGCGACATGCTCTTCTTTCACACCCTTCAAGGGGAGGAAGAAAAAACACCAAACCTAATCCTCCTCTAAGATATGCATGGACGGGCGGTGTGTTTAAATGACTGGCCATTGTGTGCAGGCTTTGAACTCGCAAGGACTGGATTCAGAGAAAGAGACACGGAGAGAACAGAGGAGGATGAAGGGAGGAGGAGGAGGAGATGAAGGGGGAGGGAGGGTGTCAGAGCAGTTGGCTTGCTGTTGCGCTGGCGTGTCGTCAAAGGCATTACCCCCCCTATGCCCACCTACCCACCTGCCCGCACGCCACCAGCCATACCTCACACGGAGTGACACACTTTCTCCTCGGCTCGGCTCAGCCGCGCACCGCCTGCAGTCTACTGCTGCGTGTGTGGGCGAGTGTGTGTGTGTGTGTGTGTGTGTGTGTGTGTGTGTGTGTGTGTGTGTGTGTGTGTGAGAGTACGTGTCCTTCAGCAAACTCTGTGCTGTCCTTCAGCTGAATCTGTTTGGACTGTCTTCACACTGCACTCGCACCAGGCTCAGCCGGCAATACTCCATTCCCTGCTGCACCTCCGCCACATTCACCGCACAGTGCCACCGAGTTCTGGTGCTCTGCTCACATTACTATGTGGCCTCAGATATTCTTTATAGGTTAATGGGTTCATGATGTAACTGGATTTGTGTGTGACAGCGGAATAGTTTAATGGAGTACAGTACAGTTCGAAAATGTGAGGCTCGTCAGATGTTTTGTTTCTTATCCACCACACTCACCAAGAGGCGTCTGATCGACCCCAAACATAAAGCAAGGGTCACAAAGAAGCGTCTTCACCCACCGAGATAACAAGGAGTCAACTGAGTCAGATGTTACCGACCTTTACAGAGCCATGAAGTCAACATCATGGAGTCGGTCTGGATTACATGATGAGACACTTGAGATATATCCACAGAGAGGCGTTGGCAACTTCTGCAACTGACCTGTCAAGCACCTTTAAAAACTATGTAAAAACAAGTATGCCGAAGGGAACGGCTGCTGTTTTAAAAGCAAAGGGTACTCAAACCAAATGTGGATTTGAATTTGGTTTTCTTCTCTTTCTTTTCTGCATTTTGTATAACTTTATCTATAACTATTCGTGGCATTATTTTTGAAATCACCCTCACCTTACTTTTGCTCACTACTGCATGTACAATTAAACGTCCGTCAGAGTCTAATTATGTGTTTATGTGTATTTGTGTCCAGTTCGAGGAGGCAGAGGTCCTGGCCCAGAGCGTTGTGTCTATGGGGGAGGAAACGGGAGAATTTCTGCCCAGGGCTTACCTGGCTCTGGGTCTCTCCTGCAGTCTGCAGGCAGCCGAAGGTGAGGATACACAAACCTACAAGTAGACGAGTACACTCAGGATATCCTCTCAAGAAAAACAAGCATTGGTCGTCTTGGACGATAATTGGGTCGGAGACTTGACGGAAAGAGGACACAGTTTAAATCCTGTTTCCACTAGTTTCTTTAAACTATGACTACATTCTTTCTATCACACTTACTTTCCCAGGATTAACACAGGAGCAAGTTGAACCATTAGGGAAACACTTATTTACTTTGTCTCTGAATATTTCATGAGAAGAAAATCACTCTCTTGTTTAAGTTATGAGCCAACTCATCATGGCCTGCCCGTGATTTGTGTATGGAGGAAACACACAAGATGTAAAGTGTTGCAGACATGACAGTGAGACCTTCTCAATCCAGCATTTTAATAATTTCTCCAAATTTCTGAAAATGTCAAAGTGTTTCTTTTACCTCTAACTGCTCCTTATCAGTTAGACAGATCCTGTGTGGTGGAAAATATGAGTCATAAGGGTGGTGTTGAAAACGACAATTGACCAGTTGTATTTCACCTTCAAGATGTAACGATTTGTTGAACTTGTGATGCTTGTATCTAAAACTACTGTTTATTGTTAAAAATATGAAAAAGCTCAAATTGATCTGAGCTTGATCTTGCCCTCTCTGCAGCGACTCTGAAAGCAGATCGGAATCAATTCAACAAAAAAGCACTCCAAGCTTTGAACAAGTAGGTCTCAGTTTTTCTCGTATTCAACACATATGTATCATTTTATTTTTCAGCCTTGCTAGCGATCTCCTAACTATTAGAGAACCAGGTAACTACAAAACGACTCACACCTACCATCAATACTGTAATTTCAGTCCAGTACTTTGGTTGAGGAACAAATCTGACAACCCAGTTTAGGCGTGAAAGTTACATGTTTTGTAAGCGTGACACTTACACACAAATAATTGTCATGTGACATGGAATCATGTAACAAAGATTCTGCAAGGTTTGGAGGTTTTGACACCAAGTCCAAAATATTTTTTTGGGGCAGTATTAAAAGACAGGAGGGGTGTCTTGGTGGCATTAGTCATGCCATGCAAGACGATGAAGTTCGAATCCAACGTAAGTTTTACAACACAGTTTTTCTTGAGTTGTTTTTAGTTTCCAAACCCCAGCATGTTCTTTGTCCTAACCACAACCGTTTTTATTTTTCGTTTAACACAACTGTAGACTACGAGTAGAGGAAAATGTGAAACATTCACACCGAGACAGCGCAAAGCGTGGCTATCTCAAGTTTTACTGTAGTGGACCGCGTGTCTATTTCACGCTTTGCCATGATACCAGGTTGAATCTGATCACATTGAGCCTCAGCTCTGCTTTGTGTTTCGTGCTAATTAGCAAATATTAACTGCTAACATGTTAAACTAAGATGGTGAACATGATAAACACCTACTAAACATCAGCTTGTCCATGTTTTTGTAATGTAAGCATGCAAGTGTGCTGACATTTGCCTTTAGTGCAAAGCACCTGTGTGCCTTTGATTGCATTGCAGCCTCATTGCTGCTGTTGAGTTCTTTAATCCAAAAAAGTGAATCAAACACAACTTGTTTTTCCATTATTTTATCCCTCTGGTATTGAGGATTTCTCAGTTTATGACACAGACAGCAATCCAAAAAGTTTTCTATTCTATCACTGTAACCTATTCTGGCACTATATGAAGGACTATCTGTCTTTCCTCCACAGAGCTCTTTCATTAGATCCCCAGGATACTCAGATTGCTATGTACATGGCTCTCCAGCTGGCCCTTGTACGCCAGGTATGAGCGAACAAATAAGAGAGATATTGTAGTTTTTGTTTCTCATCAAAAGCAAACATCATTCATCAAAAACACAGCAGATTGTAAGTTATTCCTGAAAATGGGTGTGTAACTCTCTGGCAGGTATCTGCAGCGATGGAGCCCCTGCAGGCAGCTTTATCTCTCCGTGGGGATGACTTGCACTCCCTCCACCTGCTGAGCCTACTGCTGAGTGCTCAGAAACACCACCGTCATGCCCTGGACACCCTGGGCCTGGCCCTCAGCCAGCACCCCGACAACTTCAAGTAAAGCCCACAACACCATCCCACTCACATGCGCAACAGAAAATGTTGGTGGAGAGTGTTGGTGAATTGAATCGATCGCTGTACTTAGAAGACTTTGTAGGGTGTTTTTTCAAAGTGTGAGTGAGTGTGTGTGTGTCTGTGTGTGTGAGTAAGAGTAGCTCCAGTGAGTGGTGCAGCGAGGCCCCGTTCTAGCACCAGTCCTCTCCGTGGGGATAGGGTGTCTCAGTTCCACTATGTTGGAGGCCAAGCTCACACAAACACACGCACACACACACACACACACACACGCACACACTTGACGCCTTATTTAGACGTGCCGGAGTGGAAGCCTGCATTGCGGTACCTATGCCCCTCATACACCCTTACCCTTTTAACACTGCAGCGCTGACCCAAGCCAGAGTCCTGATTTACTGACAGAACTGAGATGTCCTAACACCTAACGTCTGCTACATTAAGCAGGTTAAATAAAACACATAAAAACAAACTTGAACTTTATAATTTTGTGCTGGTTGAGATTTAGTAACTCGAAAGGATACGCCACAGGTTTATGGCTTGAACTTGTGACCTTTTAGTTTGGGGTTGGTACGTGTAACCATGCATCCACTAGTTGACCTTTTAGCGAAATTATATCTAATTAGGTTGAAGAAATACGTACATGTTTCCTGTTATAATTATCACAAAATATTATGTTCTTAAATCTGATGTATCAGAGTTAATGGATTAAATGGCTATGTATCATTTAGACGTTCGCAAAATACCTACCCAACGAAGCAAGTTATATTTCACCAACATTTTAGACTAGAATCAAGCTTGAAATTAACTTATTTGAAGCAGGTCAACAGCAGTAGGAGCCCATTTCTCTGTTCACAGGGATGAGTCTGTTCAGATGTTCGGATTGAAAACACTAGAAACATGCTCATTACCTGAGAAGGAAATTGTATTGTATCAGACGTAGACAACATGAACCATCAAAGCCAATTATTTCCCACTAGCGATAATATGAAACATCAGAATGATGATGCAACATGCATCATCTTTCTGATGTTTTTTTTTTTTTTTTTAATTCTGTTTTTCAAAGCCCAGTAAAGCATTTCATAACACAGCCATTTGGGGTCAGTGTTGGCCTCCACGGTCCCAGCACAGACAGATGGGTTGCATCCATACATCAGGAGGGAGAGGAAATGCAGAAAAACAAGAAAATCGTTGAAACAACGAAGGGAAGGAAGGACACAAGAGCCTGACAGGGAGGAGAAAACACAAAGATAGAGTGGGTGGCAGCCATAAAGATGATGGCTTTATAATTACACAAGCTTTACCGATCAGTACTGTATGTACAGTCGGAAGATGAAATCTGTTCTCTTTCTGTCTAGATGCACAATTAGACACACACACACACACACACACACACACACACACACACACACACACCTCCTCCGTAGAGACACTTGACTGCTTTGACCCATTTAAGAGCTCTTTTCCGGGCTCAGCCAATCACAGCTCTCTCTGCGCCAGGAATCCCCATCGCCCCGGTAACCATGAGGTCATATGGGTAGAGCAGGCAGCATCAGTTGTTGTTTCCAAACTGTTGTTATGAGAGACGTTGAGTCAGAGAGACAGAAAGAGAGATATACAAATCTATGTGTCGGGAGTTTGCTGAATGGAACAGCTGAGAGATGAATTGTTGCTGGAGGTTTATTAACTGCATAATTACCTGGAAGCTTTATTGATATAATAGTAATATTTTACTTTATTTAATTTATCAGTTAAATATATTTGAACTGGACCAACATATCGATGGAGAGAGAGACATAAAGAAGAGATCTCTGCACAGACATGGCTCTGTTCACTCAAACCTGACTTGAGACCAGAAACTTAAAAACCTCATGCATTCATTAATATACATTTGTCATCAAACATGAATGTGAGAGAGTTCTGGTTTGACTGAGGCAGTGTGATAAAAGAATGGTGTAGTCTGCTGCTATACCAGCCTATCCATAATGAAATAAATAAACAGTACTGCTCCTAATGAGCGTTAGTTAGCCAACACACTGATAAATGGATAGCACAGTGTAAAATAAATCACAACGTTATGAGCAGTGCACTGATGAGTATTTTGATATTACATTATATCAAGTGACTATTTCAAAGTGCTCACTCCTATTGACAAACCCACAGAGAGTTATCACCTGGTTCTGCGGTGCCCTTCAGTTACACAAAGTGTTTTAGCGTAACATAAGATACTTGATCAACGATTTATTTTGTCCCCTCTTATCACTCCAATGAACATGTTCTCAGTCAAAATAGGCAGCTGTTTTTTTTTTTTTAGATTAAAGTCCTGTTATATTTAAAAAATAAAAAAAAATAAAAAAAATAAAAAAGCCTTTACCTTTTTGACTGAGTTTGCAACTAGCTGGTACACATACAGGTCCCGCAGTGTTTAGCGGCTAAAGAGACGCATATTTCCCTTGGGGAGTTGGTGGAGACCAAAAACAGAACCAAAAGCAGAGTGACAGTTCAGTCAGTGAGCAGAAACACAACTTTAAATTTGTGCTAACATTATTCAAGCCATTTAATGTTGAGTGCCGATACAGATTAAGTGTCAAATATGTATCTAAACCCAACCTATTTTGCACACTGAAATGGATCGAAATCCAGTCCGAATATACAGTGGGTACGGAAAGTATTCAGACCCCTTTAAAATTTTCACTCTTTGTTTCATTGCAGCCATTTGCTAAAATCAAAAAAGTTCATTTTATTTCTCATTAATGTACACTCAGCACCCCATCTTGACAGAAAAAAACAGAAATGTAGAAATTTGTGCAAATTTATTAAAAAAGAAAAACTGAAATATCACATGGTCATAAGTATTCAGACCCTTTGCTGTGACACTCATATTTAACTCACATGCTGTCCATTTCTTCTGATCCTCCTTGAGATGGTTCTACTCCTTCATTGGAGTCCAGCTGTGTTTAATTAAACTGATTAGACTTGATTAGGAAAGGCACACACCATAAGACCTTACAGCTCACAGTGCATGTCAGAGCAAATGAGAATCATGAGGTCGAAGGAACTGTCCAAGGAGCTCAGAGACAGAATTGTGGCAAAGCACAGATCTGGCCAAGGTTACAAAATCATTTCTGCAGCACTCAAGGTTCCTAAGAGCACAGTGGCCTCCATAATCCTTAAATGGAAGAAGTTTGGGACGACCAGAACTCTTCCTAGACCTGGCCGTCCAGCCAAACTGAGCAATCGTGGGAGAAGAGCCTTGGTGAGAGAGGTAAAGAAGAACCCAAAGATCACTGTGGCTGAGCTCCAGAGATGGAGATGGGAGGAAGTTCCACAAAGTCAACTATCACTGCAGCCCTCCACCAGTCGGGGCTTTATGGCAGAGTGGCCCGACGGAAGCCTCTCCTCAGTGCAAGACATATGAAAGCCCGCATAGAGTTTGCCAAAAAACACATGAAGGACTCCCAGACTATGAGAAATAAGATTCTCTGGTCTGATGAGACCAAGATTGAACTTTTTGGCGTTAATTCTAAGCGGTATGTATGGAGAAAACCAGGCACTGCTCATCACCTGCCCAATACAATCCCAACAGTGAAACATGGTGGTGGCAGCATCATGCTATGGGGGTGTTTTTCAGCTGCAGGGACAGGACAACTGGTTGCAATTGAAGGAAAGATGAATGCGGCCTAGTACAGAGATATCCTGGAAGAAAACCTCTTTCAGAGTGCTCTGGACCTCAGACTGGGCCGAAGGTTCACCTTCCAACAAGACAATGACCCTAAGCACACAGCTAAAATAACAAAGGAGTGGCTTCGGAACAACTCTGTGACCATTCTTGACTGGCCCAGCCAGAGCCCTGACCTAAACCCAATTGAGCATCTCTGGAGAGACCTGAAAATGGCTGTCCACCAACGTTCACCATCCAACCTGACGGAACTGGAGAGGATCTGCAAGGAAGAATGGCAGAGGATCCCCAAATCCAGGTGTGAAAAGCTTGTTGCATCATTCCCAAGAAGACTCATGGCTGTACAAGCTCAAAAGGGTGCTTCTACTCAATACTGAGCAAAGGGTCTGAATACTTATGACCATGTGATATTTCAGTTTTTCTTTTTTAATAAATTTGCACAAATTTCTACATTTCTGTTTTTTTCTGTCAAGATGGGGTGCTGAGTGTACATTAATGAGAAATAAAATGAACTTTTTTGATTTTAGCAAATGGCTGCAATGAAACAAAGAGTGAAAAATTTAAAGGGGTCTGAATACTTTCCGTACCCACTGTATTAGTTCAGTCAGTGCTTAGCTGAGTCCGAGCTACAGACCTCAGAGTCAGAGAAGGACAGATAGATGGACAGAGAGGTAGGTAGGGAGAAAGAGAGAGAGATAGTGAAAGGAGGTGCTTTCTCAGTTACAGGCTCATTGAATATCATTTGCTTTGAATATGTGAGCAAGCATCAGAGATCAAAGCTAATATCGGGCATGGTGCTGGGCATTCCGCGATTGTGTGTTTGTGTGTATTTGTGTATTTGGGGGATATGAACGCGTGCACAAGATCGTAAACTCGCACATGCATGTTTGTGTGTCGCTGCGTGTGTGCATGCATGTGTGTGATTCTTGTTAGCCGCTGCCTCTCTGCACCACAGCATACTGTCAGCTCGTTGTAGCATACCGAATTTCTCCCTTCCTTCCTTTTTCTCCCACATCCTCTACCCCCGGCTTCTGCCTTTCTCTCTCTCTGTCCTTGTCTGTTTCTTTCTTTCTTTCTTTGCCTCTCACTTTTTTTGTTTGGATCTCTCTGTCTCCATTTCTTCCTTTTCTTTGAAATTTTAATCACCCAGTAAACAGGCATGCATTTCAATGTGAAATGGGATTCTGCTACAGATTGAGAGAGCTGAGGCAAGAGAGTGCGGGACGGGGTGGGGGTGTGTGTGAGTGTGTTAGAGAGAGTGAGAGAGGAAAAGAGGGAGGGGAGAGACTGATTGTGGTCTCCCAGTTTGTGCTAAAGAGAATGATTATTTTGATTCTGCATTCATCTAATGGGATGTTGCAGCACGAGCAAGTATGTTGGAGTGTGCATGTGCACACGTGTGTATTAGCCTACCCATGCATGCCTGACTTGCTGTATGCTCTGCTACACAGAGCGAGCATGTCTGCACAGGCCTGTGTGTGTTAATCTCTATGCATGCGCTTCATATACATGTGTGTGTATATAATCGCATACATACTTCTGAGCATGGTGCACGTGTGCACTTGTGTGTGTGCATGCATCCATGTGCCCGTGGAGAATACACACTCTGATCTGTGGGAGTGCAGAATGAGTAATACTGTAGATGTACCACTTTTTCAAGGGAACATTATTAGCTATTTTTATATGGCGTTTTCGCTGGCACTCTCCGCTCTTAGCCGGCCACCACCGAGCGTTTACTCTCAGCTACTCTACTCGCTGCCTGCCGTCCTCAAACACCACACTCCGCACACACCGGCCTCATTCCCAGGAGGCAGGAAATGACAGCCTTTGTAATCCGACGTGTAGTTTTGAGTGTTGTAATCTTGATGAAATCTATCATTTTCTGGAGCTGCGAGGGAAAACACCGTCTGTGATTGAGCGATGAATAACAAAGTGGAAAAGACTGTATCCCTGGATGACTTGGATCAGTTTCATATTTCCTTATTTTGATATGGTGGTGTAAATTCGCGACTTAATTCAACTGCTTTGTTTAAAACTGGTTCATATTAGAAGGAGACGTTTATTCTTTATTTTACAAGTATTAATCCCACAGTTTGGGTCTTTTACATATAAATGAACGTCTGTTACATTTCCATACGGTCCCTTTGAAATGAGTCCACACAGTTCTAATTTAGCATAGAACCGCCCTGTAAATCTCCTTGTATTTCACAGTCTGCTGAGTTTTTAAAGGTCCTACATTGTATAAATTCAGATTGCCATTTCATTGATCATTCATTCCTTTTGAGTCGAAGAAAACACCAAGTGGTCATTCCTTCATGGAGTTAGCAAACCTTAAGGCCGAAGAAAACCAGTGGTTTGTTGGCTGGCCGAGCCGACTAACTTCCAGTTATGTTAACTTGAATGGATAAAAATAAATTAATAGTATGTTTTTTTTAAAAGGAGGAGAGAAAAGCTCCAGGTTTTCTCAACTGCAGGTTTAAGTGCATTTTATCATATTTTTGTAAGATCAGCGCACTTTTGTTTATGTCACCATGATTCACATTCAGTCAATGTTACAGTAGGTCTGCTCAGTATTCTGCCCCCTTGGTCATCCATGGCCCCCCACAGTGGCTCTATGCTCTACCAGGGGGCCCATGTTTGTTTGAACTTGTAAATTTAATAATATTATTTGTGTTGAACAGACAAAAGTCTGAGACTCCACCATTATGTGAATACCACCTTTTATTTAAGAATAAACAGTAAACTCATTTGAGGATATTTTTCATGTCGTACATTCAGGTTTCACAGAGAAAGTCAGGACTTTGTCATACACACACACACACACACACACACACACACACACACACACACACACACACACACACTTTGTCACATTTCAACACTCAGATGGGTTTACAACCGCACAATGCTACTAAACGCTTTGTCACATTGGTAATGGGGAGCCTAGAGATACACACAATCACACACACACACACACACACACACACACACACACACACACACACACACACACACACACACACACACACACACACACACACACACACACACACACACACACACACTGGTGGGCTCCTACTGGCAGGCGTATCCTTAACACAGTGTCCCTCAGCAGCACTTGTCATCTGCACGTCAGTAAATCCAACCCCCTTCCTCCCACACACACACACACACACACACACACACTCTACATTTTTTCATTTCAAAAATCCCTCCATCTCCTCTTCACACACACACACACACACACACACACACACACACACACACACACACACACACACACACACACCCGCCCGCCCGCCCGCCCGCGCACACACACACACACACACACACACACACACACACACACACACACACACCCTTCCTCCAACAGTCCACCGACCCGTGAGTCAGTAACAAGGCACATTTCAACAAGAGTTTTCTCCCCTGACACAAGCTCGTCTCACTCCGCTATCGATTCTCACCCTCCCTCCATCACTTCATCCATCTCTTCGTCCTTCCTTTTCTCCTTTCCACTCTCTCTCTCTCTCTCTCTCCCTCTGTCCCCGACCCCCACCCCACGCCCACACACACCTCCCACCCCCACCTCACCCCTCCACCCTCTGACAGGAGAACACAGAATAATTGGAGGAGCCTTCAGCGACAGGGACGCAGTGGACAGCGAGGCAGGCAGGCGTCACATGTGGCGAACACCATGTTCTCTCTAAATCTCCCTCTCTCTCTCCTTCTCTCTCTCCCTCTCTCTCTTTCCCTCTTTCTCCTTCTCTCTCTCCTCAAACTCATGGATGAGTGATGCCCATGACAGACTGTATCCTCTGTGAGCCCCTTCTGGCAATTGCTACAGAGACACACGCACAAAAACACATCAGAGACTCCCACATCACTTAACCAGTTGTCTTCAACTAAAAGGGCTGAGCGGAAACACTCTATGGCCTCTACTCATCAACTTCTCAACACACCGCAGCACACACACACACACATACACACACATCTTTACTCTCTCTCTGTTTCTATTGATCCAGTCCACATCTGTGAGATGTTGATGGGTTCGGAGCACTTACCCAGATACTGCAGGGGCTCAAACACATACAAACACACTCACACACATGACTGTGCACATGCATGCATATTTATTGTTTTTTTTTTTTAATCATTTTTATGACCTTTTTTTCTTGCAAATCTACAATACTTTTTTCCTACTTGCTTTGATTTCTACATTTCCTTTGAACATGTGTTCCATAGCTAATATGATCGGTGATAATAGGAATAGGTTTGAATAAACACTGCTTCAGGTTAATTTACTCTGTATACATACGGGTATAAAAGCAGTGGACACTAGATCAGATCAACTTATCTATTGTAATCGGCTATGTACCGCAGGCTTTTAAAGTGGCTGTAATTAAACCTTTACTTAAAAAGCAGACTCTTGATCCAGTTGTTTTAGGAAACTACAGACCAATTTCCAACCTGACGTTTATTTCTAAAATCCTTGAAAAAGTTGTTGCAAATCAACTTTTTGATCATTTACAAAGGAATGATCTGTTTGAAGATTTTCAGTCAGGCTTTAGAGCTCATCATAGCACAGAAACAGCTCTGGTGAAAGTTACTAACGACCTTTTGTTAGCCTCAGATAATGGACTCGTCTCTGTACTTGTTCTTCTGGACCTCAGTGCTGCTTTTGATACGATTGATCATACGATCTTATTACAGAGATTAGAAGATGTTACAAGGATTAAAGGAACTGCATTAGACTGGTTCAAATCCTACTTATCAGATAGATTCCAGTTTGTCCATGTCAACAATGAGTCTTTCAGATAAACAAGAGTTAGTTATGGAGTTCCACAAGGCTCAGTGTTAGGCCCAATACTTTTTACTTTGTACATGCTTCCATTAGGAGATGTCATCAGGAAGCACTGCATAAACTTCCATTGTTATGCAGATGACACTCAGCTATATCTTTCTGTAAAACCAGATGAAACTAATCAGTTCGTAAAACTTGAAGCCTGTCTAAAAGACATAAAGGCCTGGATGACCAAAAACTTCCTACTTCTAAATTCAGACAAAACGGAAATTATTGTACTTGGTCGTAAACACCTCAGAAACTCTTTCTGTAATCACTTAGTTACTCTAGATGACATTGTCTTGGCCTCTAGCAAAACTGTGAGGAACCTTGGAGTCATCTTTGATGAGGACTTGTCCTTTAGCCACCATATAAAGCAAATCTCCAGAACTGCCTTCTTTCATCTACGTAATATTAATAAAATCAGGAAAATCCTTCCTCAGCGTGACGCAGAAAAACTCATTCATGCATTTGTTACTTCAAGGCTAGATTATTGTAATTCCTTGTTTTTAGGATGTCCAAATTACTCATTAAAAACCTTGCAGCTGATCCAAAATGCTGCAGCAAGAGTACTGACGGGATTTAGCAAGAGATCATATTTCTCCAGTTTTAGCTTCTCTTCACTGGCTTCCTGTGAAATCAAGAATATAATTTAAAATTCTCTTGATGACTTACAAAGCCCTACATGACCATGCTCCATCATATCTTAGAGATCTTATAGAACCATATAATCCTAGCAGAGCACTTCGCTCTCAGTACGCTGGTCTACTTGTGGTTCCGAGAGTTTACAGAAGTAGAATGGGAGGCAGAGCCTTCAGTTTTCAGGCTCCTCTCCTGTGGAACCAGCTCCCAGTTTGTGTTGGAGGGGCAGAAACCCTCTCTAACTTTAAGATTAGACTCAAAACGTTCCTTTTTGATAAAGCCTATAGTTAGGGCTGGCTCAGGTAGACCTGAACCAACCCTTAGTTATGCTGTTATAGGCCGAGGCTGCTGGGGGACCTCGTTACACACTGAGCTTCTTTTCTTTCCTCCTACTCTTTAACTGACTCATACCTCACCATCTTTTTCTCTCCCATAGTTTTTTCTTATTGTCTGTTGTCTCAATTCAGTTCCCTCGCTCGCGTAGTTTCTGTTCTTTCTTTTGCAGATGTCCCACCATGGAGATGCATGTCTCTGCCCTGTGCTTGTCGTCTCCACCAACAATTCTTCTCTCCTATCTCTATGCTGCCCTTTTCTCTCTCTGCTCTCCCATCACCCCAACCGGTCAAGGCAGATGGCCGCCCACCCCTGAGCCTGGTTCTGTCGGAGGTTTCTTCTTGTTAAGAGGGAGTTTTTCCTTCCCTCCGCTGGAGGTTTTTCTCCCTTAGGGAGGAGTTTTTTTTTCCCTCCTAGCTTTTGTGGGAATTGTTGAATTGTTGGGTTTCTCTGTATAATATTGTAAAGTCTTGCTGTCTTGCTGTCAAGACTTTAACGTGTTAAGCGCCATGAAATAACCTATGTTGTGATTTGGCGCTATATAAATAAAATTGAATTGAATTGAATTGTTTTGGGTCCACTTTTCTGTATAATATGGGTGCATAAACACATGATGTGGTTATGAAACATGAACAGGCAGTTTAAACAAAAGTGAGTAATGTGTGTATGTGCGTGTGTGTTTCTTGGTACAGCTTGCTGTTCACAAAGGTGAAGCTTGAGGAGGCCCTGTTTGGCCCCGCTGCCGCCCTGCAGACCTGTGAGGAGATGTTGCAACGCTGGCAGAGCCGCTATGACCTCAGCCGCTCCAGGTGAGGTGAATAGGAGATGTGTGTTTGTGCTGCTTTTCTTATCATGTACTGTACAATGCGCGATACCTCGCCACTCAAGCATTTTTGTACTGCTGGGCATCATGAAGCTTGGAAGGGGACCTGTTTTCTGCTTTTGTATCGAATATCCATTGTGTGTGTGTGTGCTAATGCATTTTTGTTGTTGGCATGGAATTATAAGGTTCTACCTGTGATCTCTTAAGATGTTCATTTTTTTAACATTATATTTGCAATACTGTTCTCCATTGTCTCTTGTGATAAGTGGAACTCTAAATGCACTGCATTTTAAATGGGGTCAGCTGGAAAAAATCTATCGCAAGTAAAACAAGCAATTTGGATTTTTCTTTTTAAAGTTTGACAAGTTAGTCTTTCTTTATCTTTTAACAATCTTTAAGGGTGTTAGGATGATGCAGACTTGGTTCAGGTCTGTTTTTAGGCACAAAAACATGTGTTTTTCACTGAGAAATATGAAATTAAAATGCAATTCCTAAAATCTTACTGAGAGTGAATATTTAACTCTTGTATCCATCTGGTTACTCGTGTAGTTTTCTCTGCTTCAGTGCTCTTCTCTTTTTGTCGTTTATTATGAAACCAAATTTTCTTCTACTTGTAAGCCTGACCAGGTCGGGCCAGCACTGCCAATGAATGTAGTCGCATCATCAAGTACACGAGCCACAGGCTGCACAGACACAAACTCAGCTGGGATCATGGTCGAGTTAGCATTAGGTCACTAAATTTATCAGCAACTAGATAAAAACCTGAATTTGAGCAAATTAAGTAATATTAACTAGCAAGCTGCCTAGCATTTGAATTCATGGTAAAAATCCAACACTGAGGAGGGGAGAAGTTTCTGTTCATTTTTGGCACATTTTTAAATGAAACATGTAGAATAATAATAATGTAAAGTTGAGATTTGGTTATTTTTCATGAAGGAAGTGTTTGGTGCACATGATCAGTTCAAGGACTTTCAGAATTTTTTAAATCCTGTGATTATTTTTACAATGTCTGGCTTTAATAACTGCTGTAATTTATTGTCTTTCTTTTTCTTTTTTTTTTTTTAAGAAACCATGCCTTTAAAATTGGCCTGCAGGTTTTGGGATTCAGAGTTTTTACAGGTTAAGAATTTTTGTTAATTTTATTTATCTAAGATGGACTTCCTCCTGAAACTCAGTCACAGGTGGAACCTTATAGAGCCTGAATAACTCAGCAGACAGAAAAATGTCTTCTTAAATCAGCATTCTACACAACATGTTAATAACTCTTGTTCCAGCCACACTGTCCATGCATATGTCCTGTGTGTTACAGTGAGACAGATGATAGTAGCAGTATACCGATGGCTGAGAGGCCAGAGGTCAGCCCCGGAGCCAGGAAGCTCTCCATCCATCTCACCCTGCCTGACTTCCAGGACGCCTCCACAGGTCTGCTCTCTCAAAGCTTCAATATTCTTAAAAAAAAAAAAAAAAAAAAAAAAAAAAAAAAAAAAAAAAGCCTTGCCACTGTGCATGTTTGAACTGCAACAGGCTGAATTGATTATTTAAAGTCAAACACATCCTCCTTTCTCTTTGGCGTTGGATAAATACCAGTGAAAAAGGTGAATTTGTTGGTCAGTCTAAATCCCCCATCTTTTGACCTATTTTGGATTAAAACCCTGTTTGCCTGTCTGCAACCCAGTTTTGGGGAGCAGATGGGCTGTTGAAATGCCAGTGATGTGACTCACCTCTACACCTGTGTCCTCATCAGGATCAGGGATCTGCACACTTCCCATTCAGCTACAGGAAATGTCTTTATGTTCTGGAAATTAAAAGAATGGATGTTTGTTTTGAATGACTCTGCAGTTTGCTCCTGAAATTACTAAATTATTTGTGTTTCATCATCCACCTTTTAATTTTTTTAAGGGATTTAAATTGAATTGAAATGCTTTCATAATGTCAAAGTATAATCACTACGTCACCCAGGATTTAGCTTCTTACCATCTCTTTAAAAGGAGCATTAATTCTCAGTTCTAATGGTTGTTTATTCTTGTCCCTTCACTTACACCAGGATCACTGAACCCTTCCTCAGTTGCAGTATCTCGTCTGGAAGCGGCGCTGTCCGAGGTGTCAGACATCAGCTCCACTCGTCGCCAAGGACCCACCTACATCTGGACCACCCTGGAACGCATTTGGCTGCAGGCCGGTATGACAGTGGCACACATGACTGTCACAATTTATAACCTCGAGGTTCCTGGAATCTCTCAGTAAATTAGATTTGAAAATCTGGCTGCCAACAGGGAATCTCTTTTCACTCCTGTTTGTGGAGCCGGGCCAGCCACTTACCATGTAATTGTAATGTGTTCCTGAACTGAATGACCTAAAGCCAAGAAAAAGATGACTATGAAGAAACCTTTCCATAGAAATGGAGATTGACAGTAATCAGATCCCAAGGTTTTGTGTTTCCCAGCATTATTAAGCCTTATGAATAAGAATCCCATTATCAAATAGACAAGATGTAGATTTTAGACAATAAAGCTTTTAAATTATTTAATTTTTATCTCAAAAACTAAAACAATAAGTATCTAACAAGGACAGCACAGAAGTGTTTTCAGATTAATGTTATTGTTAGCATTCAAACACACTCGCAATGACACTGCTAACATCAAGTATAAATAATCAGGTATTATGTTTAACATGTTCATTATCATAGTTTAGCACTCTAGCATGCTGACATTTGCTAATTAGCACTAAGCCCAATGAACCTCTGATGCTATTGGTTTTATTGGTTTTCCGGTATCTGATTATGAACCAAAATAATAGAAGAAATTAAAATAAAGATTGCACTAAACTCAATAGTTCATCCTGAGGGGAGTATGGACATATGTACCAAATTTTTAGCAATCGATTTAATTGTTATTGAGGGCCCAAAGCCCAAAAATGTCAACGTCCTAACGGTGCTAGAGGAAATTTAAGGGCATCGCTGCAGTATGTAGCGGTCAGAAGGTGGCTGTAATACGCCTTAAAGCTGTCCACCAGCCGCCATTAAATAACATAAGGAGAATATTAATAATTGAATAGTTCACAGTGGATTTTGACTATAGGACCTTTGCTTGAAATGCCCATCCTTAATCCAACTGTTGCCTGATATTTCAGCCTGGACCATGGTGACAGATCAATATCGCTACATGCTACAAACAATATCGAGAGAATAGGTACATCTAATGTTGAGGCCCATGACTAAATCCAAAGACAGTTTGTTCATCCTGGTCTTGTGTCATCTCGTGTTTTCTGATCCGTCCAGTGGTAATAGATAGCAGAGCACCACATGTGGTGTTCCTCAAGGATCGATTCTTAGACCACACATACCTATGGTTAAATACAATGGTCAGATGTATCTCTACAACAATGACCTGACTAGGGATGGAAACCTCACTCTCCACTTTAGAAATGACCTCACAAAAGAAGTCCTGATCAAAACTAAATAAATAGAATTCCTGATGGCACATTTTCATGAGAGAGTGCTGTACAAATGTGACTGTAAAAGCCGTGCAGCCTGACAGTTTGCTGACCTGCTTATAAACTCAGTTGAACGCCGATCTCTCCGGGGAGTTACACATTGTTTATGCACTTAGTGCAATGTGAGCACACATTTTTTCACTGCAGTCATAGAAATTAACTAAGAATATTCATCTGGCTGCATATAGAGAACCCAGTGTCATTACAATAAGAGATATATGGTGCATATGAGGAGACGATATGTGACCTCGTTATTCTTCAGACTTATATAATTTAATGTGATCACTGGGATCACTGGAGCCATTTGCTGTAACAGCTGACCGCACAAACAAGCGTAAACAAGTTAAACTGGATGGTGGTCAGAGCCCGTTCAGTCTCGCTGAGTACTGCATGCTTTGTGTAGGAAAGAGCGCATGTACTTGCACGCATGTGACCGCGGCTCTATTAGGGACAGAATGCCAGCAATGCATACTGCTATTACCTCTTCTCCTTCAGCCTTCAGTCTGCCTGTGGAAGTTCACAAGAGAGCAGAGCATTAGCAGGAAACGATGGGAGAGTAATTCAGAGATGCTCCGCGCAAACCGCACTCCATCATGTACTCAGCTGCAGTGGGTGAAGCATGAGAATGGGAGTCCATACAGTGAAGGCGGTGATGCAACCGTCATACCAAGAGAGGTTGTGTGGAAGGGAACGACGGGGTCACGTCCCCCATGGTTCAGCGTAATTTGAAGGTTATTTTCTGTCTAACCTTTAAACCCGGCTATTTCTCTGCTGAGAACAGGGAAAAATAGAACATGCTCCTCAAGCTATGTGTGTGTCGGGCCGAGGGTGTGTCCCCTAATTCAAAGCTGGGCCCCTCTCGCTCCTTCCCAGCATTCCTCTCTTCATCGGTCACTTCCTCTCTCAATCTGACATCCTCATCGGTCGCACAGGAAAAAACATGGACATACGGCTCTTTAAGAGGGACACATTCACCAGTATATGACACACATACATACCTGCAAAAATAGAAATGGTCTCCATTCATGCAAGCACTGATCTAATAGGGTGTTTTTTTTTCTCTGAGAGCTCAGGTGAGAAGCAAGAAGAGGCCTTATGTAACCATTCACTGAATCCTTTTCCCCCGAAATGAAGCTATGAAAAGGAACCCTGGGGCTAAAAAAAAAAGGGCTTGTATTTTTTTTCATCTAGCATGCGTGCACTAACAATTTCCCATCTGTGCATGAGACACAGGTAAACAAACACAACATCCGCTACCAAACACACACATGGGTTCTGTGCGCTCGGGAGCAGACGGGCACTTCCGATGTATTTGCACAACACGGTTCACAGACACATACTGGAACTGAAGGAGTTTCTTTCTCAGGGTTTCTCTGGGTGTGTTGACCCAACGTTCACTCGGATGATTGACAGCTCCCTGCTCCAGCATCCTGTCCAGACATTGGTTGAGTCCAGCCTCAAGGGGGGGACAGGTCCTCTGGTCAGCTCTGTGTTTGAGGTCTCATTGGCGAATGAAGTGCTTGTGGGCGTTATTCTCAATGTGTGTGTGTGTGTGTGTGTGTGTGTGTGTGTGTGTGTGTGTGTGTGTGTGTGTGTGTGTGTGTGTGTGTGTGTGTGTGAGTGTGTTTGTGTCTGGGGTTTGTCCTCGTCTTCCCCGCAGCACAGAAAAGAGGCAGGCAGATTTGGTATGTAATGGCCATATTTAGGCAGGACTTTTCATGACTTCCCAGGCACTACATCACTCCCACTCTCTGTCTCTTTGTGTCTGTTTGTGTCTATCTGTCCGTATGCGTCCATCCAAGTGGAGTATTTGAGCTGTTTATGTTTCACCATGATGCTGCTGAACTTCCAGTTCATATCTGTCACTGTCAAATGCTGCTAAAGGGATTAATACTATTCTTCTTCTCTGTTCTTTCTCTGATTATCCATCTTTTCTACATCCCTCCCCAAACTCTTCCTTCTTCACCTCTTTTTGCCCCATCCTCCCTCTATTATCACTATACCTCCCCATCTTTTTTCTCCCTTCGCCTTTCCTCTCCATCTTCCCACCTGTCTCTTCCTCCCACCATCTCCAACCATCTCCTCCTGCAGGGGAGTTGTTCATGGTGGACGGTCGGCTAAAGGAAGCTCAGTTCTGCATCGCTGAGGCCAGCTTACTCTTCCCCAACTCCCACTCCATGCTGCTGCAGAGAGCCCGCCTGGCCGAGCTTCGGGGACAACTGGACGAAGCCAAGGGCCTGTACGACGAGGCCCTGGCCATCCATCCCACAGGAGAGCAAATACTGGTGCACATGGTGAGAGACACTGAAAGCTTTAGAGGCTGCAAAATTCAATTAGACCTTATGTAACACTCTGCTCTGTTCAGTGTCACACAGTGGTCAGCATGCACACACATAGACACACACACACACACACACACACACACACACACACACACACACACACACACACACACACACACACACACACGGCATGCATGGATACACTAACACATTTTAAGTGCTGAGTCCATTAAATTAAAACTGACGTAATATTCAGGCTGAACATGCGCTCATGGATGCCCCCTGCCATACAACTGAACACACACTTTCACATATACATTCCCTGTGCTTTACTTGAGTTCACTAAATTACATTAAATTATATGTTACGCAAGATGTTCAGAATTAAGTCAGGCACGTTCAGTCTTGTATGAACTCACACATACTGACGCACATACTGTAGCAATGTTCACAAATTTAAATGTTTTTCTTACTTCCAACAGATTGAATCTCATTAAATTTAAATTCCGTCGGCTGTCTTTAACATTCACACACAACACATACAAAGGGTACACACACACTTTCATACTGTAGTGTATGTACTCTAACACCTGTAAAAGTCAAATGTTCAATTTTAAATCGACAAGCACTGTGAACATGAGAATACGGCTTATAAAGTATGCACACACACATCTTGAAATATGTTTGTTACGAGGTGAGGTGTTTCTGGACCCAAACGCAGGCATACAGACTCAGGTGACAGGCAGAATATAGTTCAAAAACAGTCTTTATTGTTCAACACAGGCTGGTACCTAAAGTCAATGTCTGATTCCCGAGTCGGGAGGGAAACTCCACCGACTCTCACTGGGGGCCAAGCTGTGCTGGAGGAATCCCGAGGTCCTCCACAGCAAGCAGCAACAGACTCTGGTACAGGAGTGACTGGTCAGCTCTGACTGGTAGCTCTGCAGCACCTGGTACTCCCAGGTTGTCTCCCATCCAAGTACTAATCAGGCTCAACCCTGCTTAGCTTTGGCAATCAGCCAAGATTGGGAGCCCTGACTGATTGCACGGACTAGAAGCAGAAACAGGGTACCGGTACGTGACTGGCAGTGTGGACCGACACTAGATGACTGCAGGGGCAGGGTACATATAGTCTGGGGAGGTGATCAGGGAAATGAGCCACCTGCAGGTGGTGATTTGGGAAGAGTGGTGGCAGCTGCTGAGACCAGTGAGGGGTGTGGCCATGGGAGGTAACAGGAGGCGGGGAGAGGACACAACACATGGGAAAACAATAACAAACAGATAGGGGAATGACAGAAAACATGAGGAGAGGTGATTGGGGACAAAACAGAGGAGCAAACAGTAGGAGCAGACAGGAATCCTGACAATGTTACCTGAAACCATTTATTCATTCATTTATTTTGTGTATACAGATTCAGGTCTATCTGATCACACACACACACACACACACACACACACACACACACACACACACACACACACACACACACACACACACACACACACAAACACACACAAGAGTTAAGTTAAAGTTTGTCTGAACTTCACACACTCTGAGTCACATGAATAGCACACATGGGACACAGGCATACGCACACACTAAACACCTGCAGTAAACAGTGGCAATGTCTATCTCTGAATTACTACCTTTTAATACATTTTTGAATGTAACTTGTTCATTTTAAACAAAATCACTGTGGTGAGAACATTGTCTGAATATTATACAGTGCTGTTATTTTCTTGATAATTGTTATATTTAAAGATGACCAATGAGAATACCAAACTTTACATCGAGTAACACAAACTGAATAAGTTTATGAATAAATCATAATATAACAATGTCTTTGGAAGGATTCCACATTCAATATCAGATGGAATATCTGTATTTCTTCACCACAGCTTTAATGTATCCTGGCATGTTTCATCAATAGCTGATCAATACCTCATTAGGCTGAATCAGGTGTGCTGCTGGTGGACCGGAGTTATATTAAAAGGTTATATAAAGGCTTTGTCACATGTACTGCAGTATATCTGCCTCTCTCAGAGGACAATATTAATGTCAGTTAATGACATTTCTGTTTCTGTTGTGCAATTCCATAGAAATTATGAGCCTTGGTAGCTATTAGCTGCTAATATTAGCCAGCAATATAAGCAGTCATCACAAATTCCTCCATTTGTCAAATGGCTGTAGATTATGTTAGCCTGTAAAACTCAGTTATATTGTGTTAAGTGTTCTTTTTTTAATTTTTCTTGAAGAAACATAAACATTAGCTGATAAAATTAGCATCTTTCTTGTGTGATTCAGCACAGATTTTCATTTTATTGTTATTAGCTGCTAATACTATCATGCACCCTGGCAGCAGCAATGGATGCTGCTCCTAGTCCTCAGTGTTTTCCTCCTGTGTGTGGTGCTGCACTGAGTCAGCGTCAGGACTGTGATCATTACAGTCTTAATCATCACTTTATAGCTCCGTCACATTCTGACATGTATTTGTTGTGGGCAACCTTAAAATTTCAGGAAATAGAAACAAACAAATTTTGGTCCATAACCAACAAATGAAATTAAGAGCTCAAAGACTTCTGGTCACTCCCCCACTTTTCTTTCATCCCAGCAGATCCTCTCTCTCTCTCTCTCTCTCTCTCTCTCTCTCTCTCTCTCTCTCTAAGTGCTACACTATAAAGATCCTCTCTCGCCCACTTCTACCCACTCGCTCGCTCAGTCTCTCTCCCAGTCTGTCTTTCAGATGATCCACGGGATTAACTGCAGCTACTCTGACCTTTGACCTTTTCTGTTGTCATGGTGAATAGAGCAGAGAGGGATATTCCTCAAATCCAAGACCACTCTACACGCACTCACACACACACACACACACACACACACACACACACACACACACACACACACACACACACACACAATGACTGTGGTCTCCATAGTGACCATAGATGTGCTGGTTGATGTCTCTTTGATTTAAGCGCTAGTCATCTTGTGACCACATAAGGCTAAGGCTTTTGCTCCTACTGTGCACTTTTGGAGGTGTGTGTGTGTGTGTGTGTGTGTGTGTGTGTGTGTGTGTGTGTGTGTGTGTGTGTGTGTGTGTGTGTGTGTGTGTGTGTGTGTGTGTGCGCGTGTGTGTGCGTTTGTGGAGTCAGTCCCACTGGAGTAGACAGACGTACGCATCTCTTCCATATTTGGCCTGTGGGAGAACCAATCCCAGGGGGTGAAAAGTTGAGACAAAGCCAGCTGGCAGTGTCCTACTCTGGGTCTCTTACAGGACAGATGTGCTCTCAGTTGGAGTGTATGAGTGTGTGTGTGTGTGTGTGTGTGTGTGTGTGTGTGTGTGTGTGTGTGTGCGCGCGCGCATGTGCATTGTGTTTAGGCATGATTGTGTTGCTGCACGCCAGCCTTTCTCCATGGATTTGGCACACATGTGGACTATTTGGGCTTTTTGAATGCATGCACTTGGATTAAGGCGCATGTCGTACTAATTGACCCAAATACCAAAATTCTTCCATACAGAATACTATATGTTGTGGGTTACATATTAGACATGCTAATGGAGGAGTATGGTAAATAGCTGCATTCTTGCATTGTGATGGAGCCTAAGTGGGGCAGTGTGTGGGACATTTTATTTGGAGCACTGCCCATATTTCTGGCTTGCATCAGCCTGCCAGAATACAACCTACCATTGCTGCTACTCTGTGGCTCCAGCTTCATGCATTTATTTTTATACTGTATCTGCTGTGGACACTTTCTGTGCCAGTGGCCCATTTATTCTGCTCTGCCTTAAGGGGGATTCTGATGATATTCTTGGTTGGTATTCTTACTCTTGAACTATTATTCTGCAAAAGTACATACTGTACTTTATTTGAACATCCTCAAGATGTTTTGCAGTGTTAATATGGCTGCAGATGAAAGGACTTATAGTTTCACTGTTAAATTCTTCCAGTTTGCAATGTGGAAGACTTATTTATGGACATGCAGTGACATTATGTGACAACATCTTGTACCAATATAAGGTATCTGGAAGTCAGTAAAGTTTTTCCACAAGGTATTTTGGTGCTTTTAGGTAAAATCTCTCCTTCTCATTAGTTTTCTGGCAGTTCATCTGAAAATAATCCCGTCATTAATGAGAAAATAAGGCGCAAAAAGTTTGCTCCTCCCAGCTCGTCCAACTATGGTCACTTCTGCCTACAAATCACTCCGAACTAGCAAGATGGCTTCATAACTACTGCTCACAAACCAGTGGGTGACGTCACTGTTGGTTGCCACTTGCATGCGACAAAGGTCTCCAAGAATCATAAAAGCGTAGTATCGGGTAGATTGTATGCATCTTAACCATAGGCTATGGGACTCCCCTCCAAAATTACATTTTTACAGGAACTTGAATGCAGCAAATACTTTAGCATTTTGAATTAAATGTCATGTTTTACCAAATGTTTTGTAATATTTCAAACATGTAAGGTTTGTTTTTTCACATGTAATTTTACTTGTAATTAGACTGTCAACAGCATGAAGTTGTTTGCTACTTTTTTGAAGTAGTTTATTTTTTGCACAATGTGCAAAAAATGTGAAAGAGGGTTGACTGTGTTTGAAGTCCATAACAGGCCACCACAGTGGAGTCTGGTCCTGACTACTGAACACTATTTTGAGTCTACAATTGCTGATATTCCACTTAAAATCACATTTCCTATGAAAGGAACAATTTGGGAAAAACTTATATGCTGAGATTTAGATGAGAAAGTGGATACGACTCTCATGTTGTGCATTAAGCCAGACTTAAAGGCGATTAGCGTAGCTTAGGTTAGTACGAATTATGGTAGAGGGAGCCTAATGAGCCAATTTAACAACCAAAATCCTTGTAAATATTGGAGAATTTCTAACTGACACCCACATTTAAATTTACTCTGAGAGCAGAACAAGCTGTGATAATATGTAAAGAGGTTTCTTGGTTTCACAAAGCATTGCACAGCTTCTCAGGCCAACATGAGCGAAGTAAAGTCGTAATTTTCTCCACAGCAGATGAGAAAAAGGGAAACGTGAGTAAGGGAAACCCATAACTGGAAGCCATACAGAAGCTCTCCAGCCCCTGCGGTGTGGTACGTAATAACACACCACCACCATCTTCCCTTATGCACCGCGCACCACTTTACTCACTCCACCTCCAACATATTAGCAGCAGCCGTATCCACATGGCTTTCTGAGCATGTGTGCGAGAGAAAGAGGAGCAAGAAATGCAGTGATCAGACAGTGACTCACAGCTGCTGGTTGCAGAGTATTTTTGGATAGAGAAGGGTGTGGCAGTGAGGGAAACCAGTATAGGACTATGGTATGCTGAGTGGGTATGTTTTCTGAAAATGGTTCGCTGGAGATTTTTGGTTTAATTTCTTGGTTGTTAAAAGTTCACGGACTTAATCTTAGCATGTGTATTAACAGCTTTTCTCTGTCTGTCTGTGATGTTAAACTCAGCTTGGGAAGTGTTTGGTTTACGTGTTTATGTTTGTCGTGTGTGTGTGTGTGTGTGTGTGTGTGTGTGTGTGTGTGTGTGTGTGTGTGTGTGTGTGTGTGTGTGTGTGTGTGTGCGTGTGTGTGTGTGTGTGTGTGTGTGTGTGTGTGTGTGTGTGTGCGTGTTAGCATGCGCACGTGTTCTGATGGGTAGCTAATCCTGAAACATGGCCCAGCCTTGCTTCTGGCGGTGGTATGCAATGAATCTGACCCACTCCCAACATCCTCCACATCTCATCCCTCCTGTTCTGTAGTGCAGCCTGCTCTGAGTCAGACACACACACACACACACACACACACACACACACACACACACACACACACTTTACTTTTACTTCTCTCCAACAAAAGCATATTCATACGCAGCTTCACATATGCATGCATACTCTCAAGGACAAGGTCTTGTGCTCATTGAATTAATCGCGTTCCAATTATCAAATGCCCCCCATCACGCGCTCTCTCTCTCTCCCTCTCTCAGTGAGTCTCTCCCTCCTCTCTGTGTGGGTGGGGGTGGTTGTCAGCTGATTAGATAATGCAAATACATTATTTATAACACTTTGCTCGTTCTCAGCGCTTTATGGGATTGCCTAGCAACCAGGGAAATATATTCTACTGAACAAGACCTATGATAACCAGAGAGGGAGAAGAAGACAAGTGTGTGTGAGTGTGAGAGAGAGAGGGGAAGAAAAAATCAGGGGGGCAAACAGAGAGACGATTGGGAGTTGGCTGGTGCCTCCGTTGCTATGTATGGCTCATCTGGGCTCACTTATTTTTTCCTTTTTCTTTGACACCTCTCGTTTTTTTCTTCTCCATCTCTCTCTCTCTCTCTCTCTCTCTCTCTCTCTCTCGTCATTGTTCCCGGTTTAGCTCATTCTCGCTCACACTGCCTTCCTGCCTCGCTTTCTTCCTTTTCCTCTCCTCCAGTATCAGCCCTTTCTTTCATTCTTCTTCTTTCCTGGTGCTATCTCTCCCGTGTGTGTGTGTGTGTGTGTGTGTGTGTGTGTGTGTGTGTGTGTGTGTGTGTGTGTGTGTGTGTGTGTGTGTGTGTGTGTGTGTGTGTGTGTGTGTGTGTGTGTGTGTGTGTGTCATGTTGACTTTTATTATTATTATTATATATTTATATATGTGATGTAATCTGTGGAAAGGTGAGGTGAGAATGTATTTGAAGGAATTGACTATAGCTGCACTGCATGCTACTTATTTTCTCACACACAGACACACACACACACACACACACACACACACACACACACACACACACAACAGACATAAGTACACAGATGTACACGTACTATTTGCCATGCAGACATGCCATCCAAGTGCATATTGTGCTAGCGATGTGCTAAGATGTAAGGCAAGATATCATACTATAATGAAAAAACAAAACATACTGCAGCGTAGATAGTGTGCTCAATGGAAAGCCTCTTTAATCTCGATATAATGGGTCAATGGGTCAGTCACAGTACCTTCTTGTGGCAGTCCTACATTTTCCAAAGATGTCAAATATGTCAGGGCGAATATTACGAGGTCTAAAGTAAATGCACAAAAATCCATGTGTATTCTTTATATATCTAGTATTTCCATTTGATGGAATTTTGAAGCCCTAAAAAACATGGTTTAAATATTTCACTTAAAATATTATATAATAATTATCATATTCGGTCAATGATGAATTAGAACATGTATATTATACATAATACTGTCAGAAAATTGAAATAAAGTAAGTTTTACAATATCATAGACACTTAAAAGACACATTTTAGGGGAAATGTGCTTATTCCTTCTCTTGCTAAATAAAAGGATTAACAGCTCGTGTGGTATCAATCATCTCACTTAAATCTGGGCATCAAAACATACTTTCCAAAATGAACTATTACTGTTGAGGAAAATGAAAGAGGACACTCTATATTAAGGGGATAATGAGAAAGTAAAGTTTGACCCTACTCGACCGAGCTAAATAAAGCAGCCTTGGCTCATCTCGCTTCTCCCTGGCTGCCCAGACGTAACCGTTGATGGGATTAAAAGTTCAGGTAAAGGCGCTCCACTTGGTTCAGTGGCAGGGCATTAGGCCACTGGGTTACACTGTGTGTATATTTGTAGTGGATGTGAGCCCACAGGGGTTCAGCAGATGGTTATTGGGTGACATAACAAGGCCTAAGGCTGTCAAATTGCATTGTTACGGACTATATGGAGCTGAACCGTGCTACACACACATAACCATCTCTCGACTGAAACTACATAACTACTTCTAACCTTAAACTAAACCATTTATAACATTATTCTTATTCTCTGGTTTGTCTGGTCAGTCTTCAGCTCTGTAGGCAGCATGGCTGACAACAGCAGATTGCATGACTAAATTTAGAGTTCAGCTGTCTCGTCACTGTCTACAAGACTTTGATTTCTTTGCTGTTTTTTTTTACTGGGAAATGATCCATATGATCGTCGATCATTGGTATGTAACTCACAGTCTGCTCAGCATCTGGTTAGTTCAGTTTGGAGACAAGTCTTGTTGCAGTTGTTGATAACCTGCACCTTTTCATCTGTGTGCAGCTTTTCTCTTGAGCTGGATTACGTCCTTGTTTTTATATCCAAACAATGATTGAAGGAAAAGTTTGAAATCTCACTTTTGACAGAAAAAGTTTTAGGTAATAAAGAAGTTTTCCTATCAATATTATTCCTGTAAATAAATCCCTGTTGTGGCCGCCTGGCTACTGCTGGTTCATTAGAATATTACAAAGTACTCTTTTTGTCTTTGCACAGTATGAAATATGAATACCAGCTGACACCAAAGAACAAAAACTAATTTCCCCAATGCTAATCAATTCCTTAATCAAATCAAATCAAATCAAATCAAATCAAATCAAATCAAATCAAATCAAATCAAATCAAATGTTGGGTGTGTTTCGTTTGTGACATTCAGGAAGCCTTTTTTTCCGCCTCAATCTAGCTGATGAAAATACACATAATTAAAAGTTGTGTATTGTTTGCAGCGTTTCAAAAGTTTGCTTGACTTTGGCCTGAAAGATGGATGAAAACACCACTGCCCACTCGCTCAGTTTGGCTCAGCTCAGTTCAGTTGTGCTTAAATGGCACAATTAGAAACAAATCTGCACTGCCAAGCTCGATGGGATCAGCTGAGGTAAAACTGGAGACAGATGGCTGGGAGTAATTAAAGAGAAACCAATAGATACTGGTTTTATCAGTATAATGCCAGAAATATTCGATGGCGATCGAAATGTTCTTGAATCTGTTCACCCTCCCACTCCCTCGTCCGTTTCCTGTATGGCTGCATGTATATCAAACTTGTATCCGAAGTGCTTAACAATTTGCCTCTCGCACACCAACAAGCTACATTGGCTTAATCATCAGAGACTCTTTAACATGTGGAGATTGACGTACCAACCCTTTGATTAGTGGATGCCCCATGTCTGATCTTCTCTTCTCTTACGAAATGAAAATATTTCTCCTATTGTCTGGAAATGTCTTTTTTTTTTTTTTTTTTTTTACCTTTCTCTGACTTCATTTCTTGTTTGCCTCCAGCTTAAGAGAAAAGTTATTTTGTAAAATGTATGCTTACTTTCTTTCCAAGAACATTAACTTCAATCTCGTTTTGCATTAAATACCAAACTGGATGTTGTTAGCGTAGCTTAGCATAAATAATGGTTTAACTTGGCTCTGTCCAAACAAAAAAGAAACACCTAAAAATCCCTCTAAGGCTGGCTGATATGAATAGATCAAGCTTTTCCCTTCCACAAGCAGAAATTGAAAGGTTTCAGGTTGTGATTATTGGGAAAGCTAGCCACAGTAACTTTATCTAAATCTCGTCGCAGTAAAAAGTCTGGTTATCGCAGAAAGTATCACAATCATGGAGAACTAGAAGCTTAGTGACATACTTAAAGGGCTCGTTGGTGACCTCCTGTAACTGGAAGGTAAGTTGTGAGACATGTCAGCACTAATGAGTATCAATGACTTTTTTATCTTGGGCCTGTCAGTTTCCATTTTGATCTCAGGAATCAACATCAATCCTTTAACTAAAGAGTTTTGTTGAAGAAGGAAGCAAGTCAACTGCTGTGGATGTTGTATCTATGGTAAATGATCTGTACTTATAGCGCTTTTTTACCCAACCTTTAGCTGCTTACATAGCGCTTTGCAAAAGATACAAGATTCTTGCCTGCCATCAGGAAAAACGGGGGTCAGGGTCTTGCTCAAGGACATTTCAGGATGAGGACAGGAGGGACAAGAGATTGATCAACAAACCTTGCAATTAGTTGGCAACCCACTGCGATCTGTACCATCGTTGCCCCATTGTAATGTTCTCAGCACCCTCAACTTGTAGATTACTGGGGCACATAGCTTCCCCTACTTTGGACTTTCCAGCACTCCACTCCCACAAAGATCATTGCTGTAGTTTGACAGTTGCAAATTGGTCAATTCTGCAAAGTTGAAAAGTTGAACTTGTGTCTCCCAAGTAAGGCTTAATGCAAGGTTTTCATTGGAATGAAACATTTTGCAGTTATTAAATAATGTTTTGAATGATCCTGGTCCTTGAAGGGATAGTTGTTTTTTTAAGAAGGGCTGTAGAGTTGGAGTTGCTGGTCGACGGCTGCCTCCATCAGTTCGTTTTTTGTGTGACTATTAACACATTCAGAGCCCAACTAACACCAACGTCACATGATAAACTGTTTGTCAAGAAATTAGTTCACCACATAATTTCCCCTAAATCACAAACTGTCATCTTTTCCACCTACGCTCAGAGATGAAACAAAAACGATACATCATGTGAATTAGACAGCTTTAGAGGATAGAGCTTATATGGTCACTTTGAACAGAGCCATGTGGTTTCCCCCTGTTAACCTTGGCAAACCACAACCCATTTCAAGCTCAGTATTTAATGCAGAAATATGAGATGTTTCTATATTATATACAGTCGTGTTTATTTGATTGTACTGCTGACCTAGAAGCATCAGCTTTTCCATGGTTACCAGCATAACTGACACTGGGCGCAGATGGACGGGTGCGAGTGTTGGTGTGCGTGTCGGTCCAGTAGCCGACTGTTTATGCCAGGAAATGTTGGAACAATGTAACCCCAGTGAGTCCAGAGACAAGAGCACAGACAGTGAGATGTGGAAACTAGTGGACAAACCAGCAGCAGGAAACACATCACAAACCTCTGTGCATGTCCTGCGACAGGTTTTTCTCCATACCAAAGAGAGTTTCGTTGTTCCTGTGTTTTCCTCACTGCTGCTATGCCAAAAAGGAGAATGAAGGAAGGAAGAGGGAGAGAGAGAGTGTGTGTGTGTGTGTGTATGTATGTGTGTGTGTGTGTGTGTGTGTGTGTGTACTCTTATTGAAAGTTGCATCAGAGCCCCTACACAGCTATGTGAATTTCAGACCAATTAATCTGGAGCTTGTGAGCAGAGACAGCAGAACAAGACTTGTCTGTCTGACCTCAGGCCAACTTAGTGTGTGTGTTTGTGTGTGCGTGTAACAGATAGCCAAAGTAAGGGGAGGGGATAATATTGCACAAGAGTGGCTGCCTGTGTTCACCTTGAGTGTGCATGTGACTCTGTAGCTTTGCGTGTGTGTGTGTGTGTGTGTGTGTGTGTGTGTGTGTGTGTGTGTGTGTGTGTGTGTGTGTGTGTGTGTGTGTGTGTGCGCACGCGCGCGCGCGTTTGTGCGGCTGTAGATGTTGTTTGTGTGCGAGACAGATTTGACTCCATGCTGTTGGTCAGTTGCGTGACGCCCTTTTCTGCTGAATTCTCAAACACACCCCAACTGAGCTGATCTCCGCAGAGGCACACACGCTTGACCTTTAACATGGTGACAACAGATATCGTCCATAATATTCATCTCTTTCTCACATATACTCTTTCTTTCACACAGACACACCCAGACATCAGCCTTAACAACCATTTTTTCAGTTTATATATCCGTACATCCTTACATGCTTCTCGCACCGTATATATGGTCATAGAGTGTAGGACCAGTGAGTGTGGAGATTGCGTGTACACTCACAACTCTTCCTGGCAGAGCCTCAGGCAGTAGTCAGCCGGCACGCCACTGCAAATGAGCACTTTGTAATAACATGTTCTGCAAAAGAACACACCAACGTCTTTTATTCTTTTGGCCAATTTAACACCAACTGGGCAAAATTAGCATTTGCATGATTAGTAGTTTTAAGTTCAGTCTGGAAGTAATTCAAATTTGGAGAAGTTTGGAACATTTGAAACTTAAGACAGGTCATGAAAGAGAGTAACATATATAAGTAGAGTGAAGTAGAAGGAGGGTTGATACCAGCGTGGTCTCTTTGCTTTTACTAAAAAAAAACTGCGTCGGCCGACCTCTACTAAATGTCCCTCCTGCATGGTGACACCAGAGCTGTCCAATATGCCTGTTGCATCTTTGCTAACATTAGCCAGGTACATTCAGGAATCACCTGATTTTGTTCTGAGATGGAGATTAAATAAATTCTTCACTTAGAGAACAGGACGACTGGAATGCATCATCAGAGCTCATGCTACACTAGCTAAGCTAAGCTGCGTACAAATCACCAGGCTATGGGCTGGCTGCTTTTAAGCCAAAATGTTCAAATATTTCTCTGTAATTCTTACCTTGTCACTTGTGGATATAAAAGTTTTGTAGTTTCTTGAAGGAGCTGAAAAGATGAATGAATTAGTAATTAGTAAAGTAATGATTTTTTATTTTTTATAAAGTCATTGATTACATTTTTCAGCTAACTTGCACAGCACTGATGAGAGTGATGTAGGATGCTTTCACCTTGTTTGATCCAAACCTTTGTACCTTTCAGTTTGGTCCAAACCAAAATTGTAGGTGAGAGAGGAGCCTCGGATCACAGTCTGGACCAAAGGACCAAAGTTTGATCTAACCGAAAGAGGTGGTCTTAGTCTGGATCAAACTGAACTCTGGTTTGGTTTGTTTGCAGTGTGAAAACAGAAATTGGATGGGTTTGGACTTTCAGATCAAGCAGGCTATACAAAGCTAAGGAAGGCTGACATCACCTGTTAAAAAATAGAAGAAGAAAAAGAAGCAGAAGAGAAACAAAATTAGCCACATTTAGAGAGGAGACAAAGTATTTAATAGTAATTCGGTGCGACTGTCAAAGTAATTATACATTGCCAACTAAATTAATCTGTTCATTCACTTTTAATCATCGTCAACGCATTAATGTCAGACAGCTACAAATCTATAAGGTCAAGTATAGGCAGACGCAACCCACGAAAGTAATGATTACAGGACTACAGAAAAAAACTATGTTTTACAATAAAAAATATATTTGTATCTTTGTAGCACGGGGTCTATCGGTTATTGTAACAATTACGGTACTCACCAAGTTTATTTGCTGAGATCTAGGAACTCGTAAACATTGTAATAATAACTAGGTCCAATAGGGGAACACTAAGTCACACAGATTTTGACCAATAAAAAAAGAGCCATTTGATGGATTAATTGTCTCTGCTGGATTTAAATCGCTGTAAATTGAGTGTCACTCTGCATTTACATTACTCGAACCAAAACCAGTCAAACTAGACATGTTTCTCATCGCCTGAAGGCAGAAAAAACACGGTTTACCAATATAAAAAAAACGAGGACACACTTTGGCAAATCATCAGCAGTAATGTAAAGTGCACATCATTTGCATGTGCTTGAAGGGTTCTTTCCAGCAGTGTCTCCTATGACCCTAAACACGGCATCAGCTTTCAGCACTGCTGTGTGTGTGTGTGTGTGTGTGTGTGTGTGTGTGTGTGTGTGTGTGTGTGTGTGTGTGTGTGTGTGTGTGTGTGTGTGTGTGTGTGACTCCGAACATTCTGCAGCATCTTTCTGCCGAGGGTTGCTCCTAATATCATCATTTGTGGATTTTCTCCCATCAGTTGAATGTGACTCTTCCTGCTGCTGTTTTGTTTTTTGGTCCACAAGACAGTCGGCATTATAATCCAAGATTGGGATGTTTTTGCAAAAAGCCACCATCTGCTGATTTGAATTCATCAGGCCATAAAAATGTTTTAACTATACATATTTAGGATGAAATAAAATGTTAGGGACAAGCTACAATAGTTAAATGAAATAACACCATTCTTTATTGTCACAGGTCAACTTTTATCCTGTAATTTACCTGAGATGTGAGGTTAATTCAGTTTTAACTTGAATTATTCTGCATGTAGGTTTCCTCTAAAAACCAAAAATGAAATGACACTTTGCTCCACTTAAATCTCTGCTTCTTTTATTTAAACAAAATCTGATTTTTCCTTCGATGAATATTTTGATTGAAATTAATTTGAACATGACTCCAAAAAACGGACAATAATGCACATATGTACTAATTCAGAACCATTTTTTCTGCATCTCTCCATCAATCTGTAAATCCAGGGCCGTCTGCTGGTGAAAACCGGGCGTGTCCACCTCGGCGAGAAGGTCCTGCGTGATGCGGTTCAGGTCCACAGCACCTCCCATGAGGCGTGGAGCGGCCTGGGCGAAGCCCTGCAGTCTCGGGACTCCAGCCAGGCCCCCGACTGCTTCTTGACAGCTCTGGAGCTGGAGGCCTCCTGCCCCATCCGACCGTTCACCATCATCCCCAGGGAGCTCTGAGAGGCCTGGAGGAGTGGGGTGGTATTTGGGTTAGCTAATATGAAGTATATGAAGCTAATGAACCAATGAAATATAATGCACTAATTTGTGAGATTTAGAAGGCCTGTAGGTCGATTTTGTTACCTTTGAGTCGACTTAGCTGTTTAGCCCCAGCTTTTGGTTTTTTGGTGAGCTAAGCTCACAGTCTCCTGGATATAGCTTCTTGTTCAACTAACAAATGCGTGTGAGTGGAATCAAGTTACTCTTTCCCTTTAGGAATTTATTCAAATGTACAAGAGTGGATCAAGAGTTTAGAGACAGTTCTTGTTGTGCACAACAGAGCACAGCATAGTAATGTGCATGGTTCAGGGGCAAGCTATAACATTTGTGAATAAGTATTGCCAGTTACGGTGTTTGGTCAACATCGGCTCCTGTGTTACTTAGATTTTTGTGACTCACAATCCAATTATGTGTCAAACTCGGAAATCAGCAAAGGAGACGCATTAAATGCTACGGAAAGTCTAAGGCAATGAAGCAATGAACCGGGCGACGTGTTCTATGTCTCATTTACGTTTCAAGAGGGGCAGAACATTACTGTCCAGGACGGAAGAAGGTGTGTCTGGTCAGGAGCCAGTACATTTTTCTTTGACATTCTTAGGGTTGTGCGCCATGAATTCGTCCCCCCGGACCAGACTGACCACACCGAGTTCTAATGTGACGTTCTAAAGGCATCTGAGGGAAAACATTTGGCACAAACAACCTGAACTGTGCCATGATGTTATTTGGGTTCTCCAACGTAACAACACACCCACTCAAGATGCTTTTAAAATGTGTGTCTTGCCAGCAACAACACAGTTGCGGATTGTGCAACTTTTTTCTATTTGCGAAAATATTCGCCACAAAATTCGATGTAGTCTCTGCTCAAGTTTTAGGTCCACTGTGAAATTGCAAATGATCACGTACTAGTGGTCACAAAAACGTGTTCAACTCAGGTGATGATTTTGATGAAGCGACGTAAATTGGAAAACTTACTCAAGCTGCCCTCTGCCCCGTGCCTGCCACAGTACTACTTACTGTTCTCGTGCAACAGGAGCAGTCTCTGAACCTTTGGATCCACCATTGTGTTTTCAACAACAAGGCATGCAACAAATGTATCTTTCACTTTCAGTGGCAACATTCTCATTCTCAGTGACTTTCATTGTCATCCTTGCAATTATCA